>NC_058132.1:420750932-420790134 GCF_016433145.1 Gracilinanus agilis | reverse complement strand
AGAGAAGAGAAGAGAAGAGAAGAGAAGAGAAGAGAAGAGAAGAGAAGAGAAGAGAAGAGAAGAGAAGAGAAGAGAAGTGGATTCAAAAGGGAGTTTTGGGAAATATCTATAATTTGGGGATATGAATGATATACCAACAAAGAAGAGTTAAGAGAACAATAAACTATAATATGATAATATGATAAAATACAAGAGGAGAGAGTTTCCAGGAGCAGAAAGTGGTGGATAGTGTTAAACGTAGCAGAGAGATCAAATAGCTTATTGACTGAGAAAAGACTACCAGATTTGACAACTCAGATCATTGAGAACATATTCACTATTACAGTTTATTATGGTTTCAAATTCTGAAACTGGGCAACAACCAAACAACTACCATCTGTAAATGAGTCATGCCTTACTTCTTAATGCTCATTCATTTTTTTATAGAGTGCATTGACAACATGCTTGGCAAAGACAAGTTTAAACAGATACCAGGTTTACTATAAGCCCTACTTACTATTTTCCACCTCAAAGAATCTGAGCTTTGGAATGTGACTGTAAATTGAAGGCATCATTAGGTTGCAAAAAAAATTTTTTTTTTGTGAGGGGTTTTTAATTCCATGATCTTCACTTGTAACAAACTTGGCTGAGAAAATAAAACAAAACGTGTTTCAAGAGACAAATTTCTAGTTAATGTGATTGCTTTTTATTGCCTTAATTTCCTGGAGAATAATGATAGTATCTTTGGTTTGTTTCTCATGCCCTCACAGCTTCATTAGTAAAGAACTCTGGTAAATAAGCCCTCACAATACTGTCTGAACATACAATACTGAAAGATGATTGAACTATGTAGTAAATGGAGTGAACTCAATTACATTCCCCAAAACAATGTTTTCTCTCCTTCCCAGTTTATCTTTTCAGCCTTTGTGTTTAGTAAGAAGCTGGTTATTTTCAATTTACTTATCTCACTTAAATATTCTTGTCTAGACAAGTTCAACAGCAGTCAAATGAAGTATATGGTTTTAAACAGCAATAGTTAGGTCAGGAAAAGCAGACAGTTTGGATTTTTCTCTTAAGGTACAGCTGTGCCTTGAAATAAGAGCAGGAGTGAAAGACCCTATCTTTGCAAAAGAAATTTATTTTTATTGTGGTTTTTTTTCAATTGTGTAGATTTCAAGTAGAGAATAAGTGCAACATTCTAATTACAGATGAAGGAAAAGAAAGCAAGCACTATCTAATTATGAAATCACAAAGTGGATATAAATTATCTTATGTATACGATTACATATAAGTTTTCTGGTTTCACTACTAAGCTTCTCTAAAATAAATTTGGAATTATTGAATCAGTTTTAATCACAAATTGAATCTTTTAAATTTTTTTCATTATGAACTTAATAAACATTGATAAATATGAAAATTCCACTATTCTTTTTTTCACTGTTTTCTGAGTTTATTACTGAACGTGTTATTGTCCTTAAGTCACTCTATAGACTCTTGAAAAGTCTGGTTTGGCTGTTAACCATGAGGAATATTTCAAAAGTTCTGAATTTCATTTCCCCTACAAGTCTGAAGTTTAAATTTTTTGATGGAAACAGAATTGAGAATCTTAAGGAAGCATACTTAACATAAAAATTTTTAGTATTGTCATAATATCTATAGTATTTCTACATCTTTCCTGGCTCTCCCTCATCTAAAAATGCCAAAGTTTAGTATTTTTCAAAGTGAGCAGACTATTTTCAGACCTCCAAATTCTTTCCCATTCCCTCACACTCAGGGAAACTGGAAAGATATTCAAACAATACAGTTTACACAGGAATCAGTGTTGTACTGTGAAAATATGGCTGGATTTGGATTCAAGGGACATGTCAAATTTCTACCACTTATGTAATACAGACCTTGGGCAAATTACACTTAACCAAAAGATGTCAGGTCCTTATCTATAAAATGAGGAGTTTGGAGTAGATAACCTTGAA
This sequence comes from Gracilinanus agilis, assembly GCF_016433145.1. NCBI lineage: Eukaryota > Metazoa > Chordata > Mammalia > Didelphimorphia > Didelphidae > Gracilinanus > Gracilinanus agilis. Next base: position 420,788,182 of record NC_058132.1, on the reverse strand, counting down.
GGTCTCTTTCAGCTTCATATTTATGACATAGTTTTCCTTTCCACAGGCATAACATGGTTATGCTCTCATAGACAGTGATAGGTACAGGACCTATAATTTCATTGGAAAAGGGGACTCCAAGGTGAGGAAATGCTTTCTACTAAAAGCAAGACAACAACTATTCTGTGACTTATCCTGTAGTAACAGAGTTGCCTAGAGCCCTGAAAGATTAAGCAAATTGCCTTGAATCACAAAATTAGTATGAGGCAAAACATTAATCTAGGTATTTTAAACATCAAAGCCTGCTCTCTATCCACTGGACATGTTGGGATATTTGCACTGATAATCAGATTATTAGTGAGGAAAAGTTCAAACATTAAAATATGACAGAAATTGCTTTTTTCTGAGTAATGACACACTGAATAATGGGAAAAACAAAGGAAATATAAAATAATCATGACATTGATGACAAATTAATAATAATGATAACAGCTAGCATCTCTGTAATATCTACAGTGTGACAGGCACTATGCTAAGCACTTTACAAATATTATCTGAATTTAACCTCATAGCAACTTTGGGAAGTAGGTTCTAGTTATAGTTATAGTAAGCTACTATAATCTCCTTTTTTTTAAATTTTTTTTAAACCCTAATATCTTTTATGTACATCCTTCTATATTAATTTTATTTGTTACAGGGCTAGGCAATGGGGGTTAAGTGACTTGCCCAGGGTCACACAGCTAGGAAGTGTTTGAGGCTAGATTTGAACCTAGGACCTCCTGTCTCTAGGCCTGGCTCTCAATCTACTGAGCCATCCAGCTGCCCCCATATAATCTCCTTTTAATATTGAGGAAAGTGAGGCTTTAAGATAGATGACTTAGACACTTAAAGTTAAGATATTTAGTAACTTTCCAATTAGTAAGTATCTGAGGCCAAATTTGAACTCAGAGAGTTCTGACCAGACCCAGAATCCTTTCTACTGCACCACTTAGCTGCAACTATTTTTCATTTTAACAGGACTCTTCTATGAATCCCTTGGTGTTACTCAATCTGAAATAAAAATAATTTTAATAATATCTTGGAAATAAGTATAGTTTATTTTATCACTAATTAGTTCACATCTTACACATAGGTATATATCCTGAGCCTCAGATTCAATCTCTTTAAAAAAATTTTATATACTTAATAACAACCACCACCATCAACAAAGAACTTTAAAAATGCATTAAAAATTATGTGTAAAACCACAAATTTCACATTGTTTAAAAATATGTAGATTACATGTGTATGCTAATATGTAAACATCCTCTGCTTTTGAGTTCCCTTTGGATTTGTTTGACTTAGATACTTTTTTTTTTGAGTCTGTGGCTGTTATTTTTAAAAATGGAATCATAGTATGCATTGTTATTCTCTTTTCTTCTTTTCATCTCGATCTATTTTGCTTATTTTCTTTATATTTCCAATATTTATTACTTCTAATAACATAATCCAATCAAATAACATTCAAATATCACAATCTACTCAGCCTTTCTCCCATTCTTTGCATTTGTGTCATTTCCAGTTATTTTATCATAACAAAGCTTCCATGAATATTTTCATACATATACAGTTTTTTATCTTCTCAATAATGTTCTTAGTGCCTAATCCTAGTAAACGGGATCCCTAGGTTAGTGAACATGAATAGCAAAAAATTCACAGATCTTTTAGCAATATATTAGGTCTGTTTTTCTATGTTTCTATCAGCATTTAATTTGATCACTTTAACCCATTTGGTTCTAAGTTAACATGTATTACCAGAACCATATTTATCTAGATTAGTCCTTAGACAGCAGACACAATCTGTTGCAGGACCATATTCTTTCCAAAATCAAGTCATTCCAGCTTGATCATATCCAGTGGAACTTTTGTTCCAGTGCCATAACCCTTCAGGAATGCAAGATTACCTCCATAGTTTGATGAGAATTAAAGTAAGACTTTTGTAGAATATTTGTGCTCTCTAAACCATTGTGGTCCCTCCAGAAACTATGTTTGGATTATATGTATGCTCAAGCTTCGATCTACTACTAACCTCATGCAAGTGTGTGAGAACTCTCCAGATACCTATCATATTTAAATTGTCTAAGATTCTATTCATCTCCATAACTGATTTCTCACTTACTTTTTTTTGGGGGGGGGGTTAGATTTGTCTAGTTCTGAGAGGGAAAAATTAAGATCCTCTGTTTTTATTATTTTGTTATCTGTTTCTATGTTTGTATCTCATTTACCTTTTCCTTTAAAAATCTGGATACTATAATACTTGGTGCATAAAGATTTAAAATTGATAATGTTTCATTATCCATAGTAACCTCCCCCCTTGCATAATATAGTTATCCTGTTCATCCCTTCCAAATAAATCCATTTTTAACTCCAACTCTCTCAAAGATCCCAACTGCTACTGCTGCTTCTCTTGATCAGCTGGAGGCATAATGTATTTTGCTCCAGCCCCTCACCTATGTGTATCTCTCATTTTCAGTGTATTTCTTGCACATAGCACATTGTCAGGTTCTGGTTTTTTTCCCATTCTTCTATCAATTTTATTTCCAGGGGTAATATTACACTCAATGTCATAGTTACTAACTGTGCATATTCAACTACTCTCTTCCTTCTCACTGTTTGTCCCCCTCTTCCTTTTACCTCTTCTGATGTCTAATTTCTTTTGGCCAATACCACTCCAATTTGCAGCCCTTTCCCAAAATCCTCCCTTATCCTCTCTCTTTGCCCTCCAAGTTCCAAAGTAGTCCACCTTTCCAAAGGTCCCTCCCTTACCTTTTAATTTTTATCCTATCCACCTTTCCAAAAATCTCTTCTTTATCCCCACAGCTGGGTCCTTCTACTTCTTGATATTGGTTCAATTCTAAAAATCCTCCTGTATCTTGTCCTAAAAGTTTCTTCTTATCCCCTCACCTTAACCTCCTACCTCTTAATATAACTGCCTTCCCCAGATCCTCTCTTATACCAACCCCATTCCCTCCTATTTCTCTCCTATTTCATTAAGAAAATGTTTACCTTTCTAATTGTGTATATTGTTCTCTCTTTATCCCAGCTCTATTGGGAATAGGGTTCTAGTGCTTCACCCCCTCCTCCCCTTCTATGTGACAGTTCCTCTACTCATTTCTCTTCCATGTGAGATAGCCATTTCATCCTACCTCCTCCTGGCCTATTCCACTACCATTTCAGCTCATTCCATTACATTCATTCTCAAGCTCAAGTCTTCCCTCCATACACGCCCCTTCAAAAACGTGCCATTCCCAGGGATCATAGATGATATTTTTTCTTAAAAGAATTTGACCTTTTGGGTTGCTTATGATTAGTTTTAGTGAGAAGTCTCTCTTCAGGAATGTTTCTGTTCAGTTATACAGGCTATGATGTCTCACATGACAGAGGGATATCTCAAAGCATGGCCTCTTTTATGAGCTTTCAATTACCCAGTTACTTGCCACTGGGACAATCAGGTCTCAAGACCAGCTTCATTGCTTTTTAAGACAAAAACCAGCCTAACATCTCTAGTAAGGGATTCTTGTTAATATTGCTTCTACCACACCCCATTCTTTGTTGGCAAGGTCATAGAGGATCTTTCACAACTTAAATGGAAAATAGTAATTTCAGGGACCAAGAATCCAGTCATAGAGAGAAATTTTACCTCCTTTGGGAAAACTTCAGAAAACTTTAGAAAACTTTGGAAAAACTAAGTCTCAGATCCCAGTAGTCTTATCTACCTGGTGAATGATTACAAATCTTTAAGGTTTACAAATGGGTCTCCAGATGTAATGTTAACAGTGAGTAGCAGTATTATCAGGAACATCAGGGCCATATGATGATGAGACTTTCAGCAGTTATAGATCAAAATCATCTGTACTTAAGAGACCACAAGTCTTATAATGGAATCAGTGTTTCCTTGATGCAGCTTCTTTCCTTCTACCCATAACATGGGGAGTCTGTACTTAAAAGAAAATAAATATAACCTGGACCTGACTAGCTTATACGTGTGGCTCTAGCTTTCCTGACACAGGTCTCTGGTTATTAAAGGACAGAAAAAGGCTACCATTTAAGGTTTTGTCCCCATTGACTTAGTGAATTTCTCTAACCCATAACAGTAACCTGCCCTGTTAACCAGATGCCTTTTTATAAGAGATTTTCGAGAAGAGAAGGTAGCATATCCAAAGAAGTGATGGTGTGTAAGGACAGTATGCTACATTGCAAATTCTCATGAAATCTCTAATAAGTCTTTTGCATCCAACTTATTCTGGGGTATGTCTTTGTTACTGAAACTTCTCTCCTACTCTCACTCACTATTCCCTGTCCCACCAACTTCTTCTCTCCTGAAAGCCCAAACAAGGTTTGAATAATTTTACCTCCATAGACCTCTGCTGATAGGATTATCCCTTACTACACAAAGACAAGGACTGTATATCACCTTCATTCGAGGACACAAAATTATCACCAAGTTGACTGATCTCTTTTTTTCTGGAAAATTCACAATAACCATAATGTTGACAGAGCTTAAATAGAGATAGTTTCACTTTTCCGATATGGTTAGAAATTTCAACCTAATAATCTCATTTCATAATTTCTCCAAGTCCTTTCTGGGACAGTGCTGAAAAACATGCCATTGGAAAGGGCACTTGACAATTGGTGTATATTATTCATTTGCCCAGTGGATACAGAACCCAGGTTGGGGTACTAGCCTTGAGGTACAAGAGACTTTATGTAGAATACACAATACTTGAGAAAGTCAGTCAGTGATATCTATAAAGAGGTCATCTCCAACTAGTAAACCTTTTTAGAAATTGGAACCAAAAAATTGCTGGAACAAATGCCTCCCCAAGCTGAAAGTTACTTCAATTTTTCTAAAACATGGTTTATAGGAGGTGGGATGCACAATCAGAATAATTAGGGGCATGATGATAAACTTTCATTTTAAAAGCCCATTTCAATATTCAAAAATGCCAGCTTCCTGAGTATGGTACGGAAGATGGAAAACCCAGAAGATATGAACCAATATCAGTAATGCTTCTAAGTGATGTGACTGCCCCAGTGCTCTGATCAGAGGCAAAAAATGTTATTTGTTTTTTGGGAATTGGGGAGATTATAAGTAAGCATATGTTCTGTGGGGGCAGCTGGGTGGCTCAGTGGATTGAGAGCCAGGCCTAGAGACTGGAGGTCCTAGGTTCAAGTCCGGTCTCGGACACTTCCAGCTGTGTGACCTTCGGCAAGTCACTTGACCCCTATTGCCCACCCTTACCACTCCTGGGCCAAGGACGGTCCCTAGCCCAGACGAAAAAGGAGGAGGGTTGGGCGTGGGGCTAGCAACCCCACCCTGTAAAAACTACATCTGCTAAAGAAACTGCAACCTAAAGTAGGGGCAACTGGGCTAGCTCAGTGGATTGAGAGCCTGGCCTAGAGACGAAAGGTCCTAGGTTTAAATCCGGGCTCAGACACTTCCCAGCTGGGTGACCCTGAGCAACTGTGTGTCTCATTGTCTACTGGTTGTGGCCCTATGCTCCTAGAATGGAGTCCCAGGATAAAAAAAAATATGTTCTGTGAAAGCTTTGATGGTGACTACTATGTGGCAAAATTGCCTGATCCTTTTCTCTCCTAGATCCAAAAAACTCATCCAGACTCCTTGAGACTGCCTAGAAGCCAATGTAAATGAAGATCTTATTCACCCTAATAGTTTGTCTGAGGCTTTCTCACATACCAATTCTGTACGTATCAGACCATTGGGAAGATTTTCCAGGACACACAACCTCAAGGTTATCTTTCACTACTGGATTTATGGCTACTGATATCAAATTGTGTGTGCCTTTTATATTGAGTGGAGCAAACAGGCAAAATGAGACCATATATTTTGACAGGTATATATAGGTGGGAGTCTACTGGCATAGAAGAGAATGTAGATACAGCCACAGCAAAATCACAACCTGAGTTTTAAGGATACTAACATGGAGGAAATCAAGCAAATGCAATATTGAATGTACCATTCCCCCCTCAGAAGCAAATAAATGTAACCAAAAATATGTAAGAAAGAAGCTAATTATATGAATAGAACCTTAGACAAGCTTAATATGACAGATATCTGGAGAGCCCACATACACCTGCATGAGGATAGTAGTAGATCTAAGCTTGAGCATACACATAATCCAAACAAAGTTACTGGAGGGAGAAAAATTGTGTAGAGAGCATAAATATTTGTAAAAATCTTACTTTAACACTTATCAAACTATGGAGGTAATCCTGCATTCCTGAGAGGTTGTGGCACTGGAAAAAAAAAAAGTTCTACTAGATATGACCAAGTGGGAAAGACTTGGTTTTGGAAAAAGTATGGTCCTGGCAGACTATACAGGCTGCCTAAGGTTCTGGTAATATATATTAACTGAGGAACAAATGGGCTAAGTCTATCAAATTAAATGCTGATTGCAACATGGAGAAACAAGGAGGCCTAATATTATATTGCCATAGCAGCTTTTTTTTTTAAGAAAATATGATGGAAATATACATTGAGAATTGTAAACTGTTCATGCTCATTGACCTAGGGATCCCTTTTCTAGGACTATGGACATTGCTGAGAGAGTAAAAAGCTGTATATGTATGAAAATATTCATGGAAGTCTTGTTTGTAATGAAAAATAACTGGAAATAACAAGTGTATTAGTTGAGAGAAGTGGCTGAATTTAGATTTTAAAAAATTCTTAACTCTTTGAAAACTATTATCCTTTATCATATTGTATAAAATTTTCCCTGGGTTCTACTTGATTCACCATTCATAAGAATCTTTTCACATTTCTTCCTGTCACTCTCATCATATCTTACAGAACAATAGAATTCTATTAAATTCATATGTCACATTTCAATAATTCCCCAAATTGATAGACACCTCTTTTGACTTCCATTTTCTCACATTATGAAAAGAGCTGCTATAAACAATTTAATACATTTAAGACCTTTTTATATTTCTTTGTTCTCTGTACAATACAAATGGTATCGCAGGGTCAAAAGGTTGCATAATTTAGTAACTCCTGGGTCATAACTCCAGATTGCTTTATAAAAGGACTAGCCAATTCACAGTTCCATTAAGAGAATATTAATGTACCTATTTTTCCACAACTCCTCCAATAGATGAAACTACCTCTACATAACTTTGATGAATGTAAATTAATGAAAGATTTGGCATTAACATTTATCATTTTTCTTTTTTCAATTCTGTCAATCTGATGAGTTTGAGGTGAAACCTTAATTGCTTTCATTTGTATTTATCTAATTATTAGTGGTTTGAAACATTTTCATTTGACTAAAAATAATTTGGATTTCTTTTCTTAAAAAGTATTCATGTCCTTTAATCATGTATCAATTTGGAAATGTATCTTATTTCTATGAATTAGAATTAATTCTTACATGTCTTGGAAATCAGACCTTGTTTGGACTCCTTGCTTCTAAGATTTTTTTTCCCAGTTTGCTATTTCCTTTCCAAATTGTAGATTTTAATTTACAATTTTTTCTTCCTGATGAATTTTGTTCTTATTCTTAGTTCTATAAAATAATCCTTTGGTTGGCATAGCATTGGATAAGTAAAATAATCTAGTAAGTATCATTCTTTTTTATCATAATGGAATGACCTACTATTCAAAAATTAATATTTTCTTTATTTAGGTATGTACTTCTACAAAGCATGTTTGATAATTGTATTCATATAGTTCCTGTATTTGGATCAGTAGGAAAAGTCTTAAGTATCTCATACACTTGTTTCATTACAAGTGGAATTTTTCTATCTATTGTTTCTTAGTTTTGTTGATAACACAAAGAATTTTGATGACTTCCAATCACTTGACTCCTCAGTTGGTTCATTTGAGCAGCCTTTGTTTTATTTAATAGAGTATTTGCTGTTAATATTGTATATATTCTGTATTCTTGTAACCCCAGATGACTTTTTCCCTATATCTTCATTAACCAAAGATAATGGATGAAAAGAGGACTTTTTTTGCCAAAAATTTTAAAGATTTCAAAAGATATAGTCTCAGCTCTTTCTAATGTGTAAAAATTAGGAATATAGAGATAAATAAAAGTGAATGTTCTTTCCTCATTTGCAAAAGTTTATGGCAATGAAAATTTGAGACTAGATTTTTTTACTGAAATACAATATTTAACATGGATTTCCATGCTTTGATAGGAATGTGGTTGGAATATTTTATATATGTTGGCATATTCTAATGGTTTGAAGGACAGGAAATAGGCTCTTAGTAATACAAAAGTGGAAAATTAAATTTGCATGTAAAAAACACTGATAAATGCCTCTATCTCTCTTCTACTGCGTGAAAAATTTTCTTTCTTTAGTGTAAGAGAAGAAAGTGATTCCACTGACTAGGGAGTACTTTCTCCTAAAGAAAACTGAAGCCTCTAAAAATTTTGTCCCTAGTGTTTTCAAAGTAAAAGGGGATTGTGTGGGAGTAAGAGCAGTTTCATATTACCATTTTAACTGGTTTGGACTTTGGCGTGGATAGATTGAGGGGAACAGGAAGTAGCAATTATATGATTAATTTACAAGGGTTGAAATTATTGGAAGGTAAAGAATATGACCAATTTTGTGGTTTGCAGAGCTTTGATTAGTCCTGGGGGGGGGGTGGGGGAGGTGAAGTGGACATTTAGATTAATTAGAGAGAAATCAGAAGTTTATAAAATGGCTTAGTAATAAAAAAAAAAAAGAAAAACTTTTCAAAATATAACTCCTCAATGGTAAGTAGATAGAAGTAATGATTTTTCTCCTGAGGTCAGACAATAGGATATTTCTCAGCTATCAAAATTTTCAAAGGTCAAAAATAAAAGTTGACAATTTAGTAAAACCTTGTATATAGTTAAGAATTAGAAAACTTCTATACCTATGTAGAAGGTAACTCCACTTTGATAAATGCTTTCTTCTCTGGAAGTTAAAGTTAATTTTAAGATTTCTTATAATTCATAAGTTTGATATCACAAATTCTAATCTTCTTATGCATGTGAAAAAATAACTAATATCACGGCAAGATATTTAATTGAGCACATTAAAATTTGGATTTATATTGGGTTCTAGAAATTGGGTAAATTTTTGTTCGGAGCACATTGTTCTGTGCTTTAAAGAATAATGTTTTTGTTTCACCTTTGTAAATATGTAAACAAAAGAGATAAGGACTCAATAATGATTTCTTCCAATTAAGACAGAATGACAAATGGAATGGAAGATTCAAATGGATTAATGTCATTTGACAGGAAATAAGTTTTGATTTGTTTTTACAATGTTAATCCATTATATTTTATTAGAATTATGCTTATTAATGTTTTTATTTTGGGAAGTTATTTAAAGATAATATTGATTTGTGAAATAATATCTATATTGTAATGCATTTGTATCATTAAGATGTTCATCTCTATCTTGATCTGATTGTTGTGATCTTTAAACTTTGACTTAGACTTTTAGCTGGAAGGCAAGGTGTCCTGGTTAAAGATTGTCAAGTATTCAAAATGGACACACTGATTTGTTGAAATTAAGCTGGTAGCATGCAGTTTCACTGTCTGTGAGAAGCTTTGTGTGAACTTGCCAGACTGTGGGTGTTTTAAGCCCCAGTAAGATTAAAAAAAAATTATCAGCTCAGTGAAGGAAGCTCAAGGAAGGCATATTTAAATGGGAGCCTTGTAAATTCTACCCTGAAAAAAGTGATGATTAAAACATTGCCTTACAAAGGAACTAACATGCCAACCTCAAAACAAAAATTCACTCTCAAGTTTGCCTGTAGATAAGTGATTTATATGGTGAACTCTCTAGTTATTTAGACAAATTGTAACTCAACAGGTTTTGGTGAACTTTGGATCAACAAGGTTAAATTTTTTCCCTTTTGTCATGGGAGGTTGACATGCAATACCTTGTAATATCCAGGCTAACTGTATGTAGCCTGTTTATTTCTGGAGTGTTATTGGAAGCCTAGAACGTTGTTATTTTCTTAAACACCAATGACTGATTTTTGAATATGCTAAAATGGAAAAAAAAAACTGAAAACTTTTGAAAAGGCCCTGAATTTACCATATGCATCCAGAGTAAACATCCTTTTGTTTTCCTAATTATAATTTTTGTTACTTTATTGATTTTGCTATTAACATAATATATTCTACTCTACACTGTAAGTAATAAAACCTCTTAAAACTTCAATTTGGTTTGCTCTGAATACTGAATCCAAATATAACTTAGAAATATTGTTAAAGCAGTGTTGCACCACTGAAGGAAAAATGAAAAAGAATATATTGTCTTCAAATGCCCAAATGGGTGGGCAGGTGGACAATGGTGACTGGGAGGGTTGGAGAAAAAGTCTTTTGAAGATAATGACAAAATCCTCTTGAGCCATTTTCCTTTTTAAATAGGAAAGTTTCTCATTTCATTTTCATCTCATCAGAGATCTGTTGATCTCTATTGCACTCAAAAAGGTATTTATGAAAAACAAACCTGAAATCAGCAAATAGAGCTGAACTAATTTCAGTTTTATAGCATCCATAATAGGAAAGTCTGTGGCTTCAGCTCAGGTCAGGTGAAACACTCTTATTGTGCTGCAGCTGTATCCCTCCTCACTTCATAACAAATTTCTCTAATCATGGCAAGTGAACTTAAAGGTCTTAGTATCTTATTTCTTTAACCTATATACTAAATCTGTCCCACTTTCCTTCACTTGGATTTTTGCATGAGGTTGGTCTGCCACAATGGGAACTTTACCAGAGCAATTAAGTGCCCTCTATGACATCTCATGATAAAATATAGGGGACTTTGACATCCCAGCAGCTAGGATATCTAGTAATGATCAATACTAGGCCTTTGATGAAGTTTTCTGGTATTTTCTGACCTTTGACATTTTTTTGGAGAGGTTTTTCCTCTTCTCTTTCACAGGCCATTTAAGCAGGTTACATGTCCTTAGTCACAATGGAGGCTGGCAAGCTTATTTGGGTTTTTTGTTTTTGTTTTTGTTTGGGGGGGGGGTTGAAAATTTTTAATTGATTTAGAATATTTTTCCATGGTAACATGATTCATGTTCTTTCCCTCCACTCCTCCCCTTATTTGACTTTACTGGCATGAACTTTATTGATGACTCCCTTTCCCATTTGAGTTGTTACAGTATAGTTTGTTACTGGATTCCTGAATCACTATTCAATTTGGCACAAATTTCAGGTTTTTGCTAGAATAGTTATATGAGAACTGGAGAGTCTCCCTCCCCTTCAGGTACTTCATCTTTGGATGGAAGTTTTAATACTGATTTTTTTGTATTTTTAAAAATTTCCTTATCTTTGGACATGTCTCCTCCTGTTCCCTACTTGCTAAATGGAATCTCCTTGAAGGTAGACTTTTTTTTTTAACCTTTGTATCAACAGTACCTATTACCTAAGGTCTGAAACAGTTAAGACTTTAGTCATTGAAAAGCATTCCTCTTTATTCTGAGAGTATCCCTACTTAGTTTACATTCCAGGAACAATATGTCTCCAGAATACTATATGACCCCAAATCATCAGCAGGCAGATTAATTCAGATTTTGTTAATAAATTCTTTCTTAAACCTTCAATTGCCTTTCTTGTGTGACCCTGGGCAAGTTATTTAACCTCAACTGCCTAGTCCTTGCCAGTCTTCTGTCTTAGAATTAATACTAAGACTGAAGGTAAAGGTTTAAAAAAACAAAATAGTAGTCATGAATACTAAGAAAGAAAAAATCTTAGTGATAATGGAAACAGTTCTTTGAAAACACAATTGAATTCAATAGCTAGAGAAAGAGAAAGAGACTTTTCCTTAAAAAAAGTAAATTTATGAATTTTCTGAGAACATGGGATAATCTTCTAGTCCATATTTCTGTTACTACATTGTTTCAGTCTTCAACTTAGAGAAGTTGCCTATTGGAAAGGGATTAATATCCAGTCGATTGATTTCCCAATGTAAAGTACTAAAATATGCGGTCCATAAAAGAATTGAAGCGTATATTGTGCTTTTTTTGAAGTGATAATTCCCAGGTATTTTATAGTAGACCTCTTTCAATTCTATCAGAAAGACAATTGAATGAACTTCAAATGTAATCCTTCATAAATCTCTAAGAAAATTTGGTAGACCACCCCTCATGATCTCTCATTTGTACAACGTCTGAGGTTGAATTCATTTTTAAAAATAGCACTAAGGGAAAAATGAAAAATCTCACTCTTACTTTTCCATTTTCCCAAGCTTGTAGAAGAATTTAAAGAAAAATATTGCATCATTTATTGCGTAAAGTAGTCTACTATAATTTGGACCAGTTTGTTTTATATGGCTTAAATCTGAATCTCTATCATGTAATAGGAATCAAAAAGTAAGTCATTCCAGTTCTGATCTTCTGAGTGTTTTCCCTTATGCTACCTTTTGCATTAGAACCATTTAATTTCTTCCTACCAAAAAAAATTAGCATTTTGGAGCATGTGTGTATTCCTGAATGAATACACTAAACCTTTTTCTGTATTTCCACAAGTTCTTCCTCAAAGCCTATTTCTGCTAAGAAGGCATTTCATCTACACCTACACCTCAGAATTCATGTACCTTTGTCTTCCTTTCCCAAGGACCACTTCTATATTAATAATTCCATGAGTCCGAAAAAATGTTATTTTTTCCTTGAAATACTTTTGCTAGGTTTTGATAGCCAGAGTTGTGTACCACAGGAATTTAGAATTAGAGAATTTAAAAGAGGTCTGACTAAAGGTTCCATGAGAACTTAATAGTCTTAGTAAAGGCAGGCTTAGTAGCTGTTTGAATTAAGATTGTTTGTTTAAATTACTGGCTACACCCCAGCAAAGTAATCCAAGTTGTTCATTTGATTGGGGTATGGTTGTACATACTCAACACATGATTTTCTCCCTGAGGCACTGGTGAAGTTTGGAACACTACTAAAGGGGTATAATAGAGAACTAGACTTGGCATTAGTATGAAGTAAATTTGAATTTTGGCTCAGAAATTCCCTTACTGTGTAAGCCTGAGCAATTCATTCAACTTCTCTAGGATTTAGTTTCCTTGCTGTAAAATGAGAGTTGAGTTCAGTGACCTCTAAAGTAATTTCAAGCTCTTAAATCTATGGTACTATGTCCCTAGAAATGAGAATCCCAAACTTGGAAATATCTGTTTTCCCTCTTAGTTTTTCCTCAGTTTTATCAATGAGAAAACTATAAAGAGCACTGAATGTGAAATGAAAAGACAAGGCTTCAAATCTCATTTTTTAATTTATGATTTTATCATATTCAGCAAATCATTTTAATTATCTGGTGTTCTATTATTTAAAGAATCTGTAAAAAAAAAAAAAAAAAGGAAAAAACTATTTCCTCTACCTTCCTCACAGTACTATTGAGAGGGAAATGCTCTGTAAATCTTAACGTGAGTTATGATTACCTTAATAAGAATGCCCTCCCTCCTTCACAGAGTTGTGAAAAAATGCTTGACACCTAAAGCACTTATAGAAAATATAAATTGATAAGTAGTAATAGAAGCACCAATAACTGTTAACGCTGTACTGCTAGCTTATCACCTGGATGGCTACAGGGTAAATTTTTCATCCACAGTGACTGTGGAAGTTCATCTTCTAAATAATAGAAGTGTTCATTTATGAAATGCTGACTCCAGAATTAAATGTTAAATATTAAATCTTTACAAACCATGAAGTGCCATTTACTTAGCACAAAGCCTGGCACATTGGAGGCACTGTATGCATTTTTATTCATTTCCTTTTCCCTATGTGACTAAACCAATAAGCAAGCAGGGGGGGGAAATTAAGTTACAATCAGATGCCTTGAACATTGACCATTTTCTCCTACTTAAAACTCATTCTCTGAACATTCATGTCTGATCCAAAACACTGATGCATCAATAATAGTCTAAATCCAGTACACTAGTAGTCCCAGAATAACTTATTGTCATGGGAGCAGCATTCTAACTCCTTTCCCCTGTGTAATTTACTCTAGTTCTGCCTTCCTCTCCCCAAAACAAAAAAGGTGCCTCTGAGATTTCATTTACCCAAGGGGGCCAAGGCTCAAGCTGTACCTCCTTTGATATAGCTTCCTAATAACCTCTAGCCATATAAACTTGGCTTTATTGCCTTCTAGAGGTATGAAAGATCCTCAGTCCTTAAAGAGTTAGTACATTTAGGTTTGGCAGATATCTTGAGACACAAGGACCAGATACCTTTCTATTAAGGAAAACAGACACTTAAAAAAACAAAACACCTTACCTTCTGTCTTTTAAACATTCTAAATATTGGTTCCAAGACAGAAAAGTGATACAGGCTAGGCAATTGGGATTAAGTGACTTGCCCAAGGTCATACAGCTAGGAAGTGTCTGAGGCCAGATTTGAGCTCAGGACCTCCTGTCTCCAGTATCCCCTGGGTGACTTAACTGCACCCACCCACCCCTAAACAGACACTTTTAGGAAGACAAATGGCCTGTGACTATCCAAGCGAAACACTGCAATATCTTTGTTGAATATTCTTTCTCTGCATAGCCAAAGTAAATCTACTTTTGTTAACTATTGAATGACCTACAAAAGTGATTCATTTCATTTCAAAGTTGAACAGGTTAATAAAAACTCAGGTCTGTCCCTAATATTTGAGGTAGACAATAATTGGAATGAGATGATATCTTAGCACACATCATATCTGAAGAGGGAAAGAGCGATGCAAATATGAAGCACAAAATGATTGGAAGACTAATGATGACAATGTGACATCCTGTACCAAGAATTCTTCTGGTAGTCTTCTATGGATCAGAGAACAGGTTCCTGTCAAGAGGAAGGAATTACCTTATTTCATATGAGAAGATGCCTTGGAGGTTAAAGAAAGCTTTTAGTCCATTTTGCCCTGGTGGTGGTTGTCTAATTTATGAAACTAAGCCTCCTTATTTTGTCTGGGCAGGGGCTTAAGCCTGAGCAGCACAGTCTGAGAACTTTTACTTGGGCTGGTTCTAGCATTTCTGACCTAAGCTGGTTCTCCTCTCCCTCAGCAAGCTGATTTCCCACCACCACTACCACCATGACCATATTTCTGCCAAAATTTCTTCAGACCTCATGATCCACATAACCCTGTAAAGCTTAGAACTCCTGAACTTAATGGTTCTGGCAGTTTGGGCTTCTTTAGTAGTTGAGTTCCCTCACACAGATCCCTAATTGCTATTGCCTTCCTGCAATAGGAGTCCTGGACTGTTAGATAATATGACTGAAAGAAAACTAGTCTGGCTCATTTAGCTATGGGAGACAAAATTCTCAGTCAATGCAATGAAAACAATGAGGGACAGCTAATGGAGCTGGTAACAGGACACATATAAGAAGGTCTGCTGATGGAGATGGAGATTGTAAGACTAAAAATGAATCGATACTCCAAGTATTTAAATTTATGGGATTTAATAACAACAAAGTGAGAGAGAAAAGATATCTACCATATCTTACTGTATATATTACTGGATGCTACTTTTGTATTTTACATATTTTTACATGCTTAGTTTTACTACTAATTCTAAAGCCAAGAATCCTGGAAATAGGATATAAAACATTATTATCCCAATAAAAAAATCATGCACTCAAAAAAAACAAACAAAAACAAACCTCAGTCAAATGAGCAGAGAGAAGAGCCAAAGACCCAGCAGCCTCCCACACTCCAGCCAAAGCCAAAGCCCCCCACAAAAAGAGCCCCAGCAGTGTTGGTTCCAGCAAATTTATAAACAAACTGACACCAGGATGCAACACCAGGACGCAACACCAGGGCGCAACACTAGGGCGCAACACCAGGACACAACACCAGGACGCAACACCAGGACGCAAGACAAGGGAACCTCCAAAAGAGTAAAGAATGCTGGGAAATGAAGTCCCCTGGGTACAATTTTTTTTTAAACCCTTACTTTCCATCTTGGAGTCAATACTGTGTATTGGCTCCAAGGCAGAAGAGTAGTAAAGGCTAGGCAATAGGGGTCAAGTGACTTGCCCAGGGTCACACAGAAAGGAAGTGTCTGAGGCCAGGTTTGAACCCAGGACCTCCTGTCTCTAGGCCTAGCTCTCAATCCACTGAGTACCCCAGCTTCCCCCTCCCTGGGTACAAATTTTTAAAATACACAAGAACAACACACCAGAACCTGTGGCAGGAAATATGGTATCCATCTCCGATATTTCTCTGTATCACTTTGGTAAGGCCTCTTTTATCAGTTATACAATCCACATGAAAGCTACTTTGTCCCTTTTAAGGTGGCTAAGATGTACCTGGCCTCAGTAAGATGAATTCCCATGACTGCAAATTCTGCACTGGGATCTACAAGGTAGGAAGTGAAGTTCCTAAAGGAAATGGATTTGAATGATTAGATCTATATATACCCACATACTCCCTAAGACTAGTCTGCCTCAGGGGTAATTATATGGCAGAGCACCATCCAAATAGCTTTCACAGACAGAAGAGAAGACAAGACTTGTCATTGTCATACAGAGTTCTTTCTCCAGCTGATATCTGGAGTTGAGCTATTGAGTTGAGCTCCAGGCTCTCTGGCTGGTATGCAAGAGATCCCTGAGGGATGGGACAGAGATGATCTTCACCAACACAGTTTGTAGAGGTGGTGATTGAACCACTTAGGTTGGAGCCATTACAACTGAATCCACTGTGAACCTAGAACTTTGGAAGGGTGATGCCATGTTGTGCAGAATGTAGAACCATGTAATTTCCCTTAGGATGAGACAGCCATTCTTACCTAATTGGACTCCTTGCCCAAGTAGCCTTCAATCTTACCCCAGATGGTAAAATATATTCATGTCTCAGTGCAAGAAATTTGACCTTACTAATAAACACCTGCATCATTAATTAAATTAAATTAAATTAAACTAAACTAAATCAATAACATTAATGTCTACCTTCTCATAAACCAACAAAATCAACATCACTCACCAATAATTTCTTGGACCCAATTTCCAGTAAGATGTATGAATTTAATATAAATTGTACTCCTTTTTCCTTTTAGAAAGGAGAGTTTTGAAGATCCATTTCAGTTCCAGGTCTCAGCCTCACCTTTTGATTGGACATGCATGTGTATGATAGAAGGACAATGTGGTTCCCTGGTGTTTGGAAGATGTTTGTCTCTTGTCCCATGTGACTCCTAGTATCTGGAAGACTGGCTTCTGACCTAGACTGAGGTCAAATCTGTCCAACCAAGGAGACCCAGAAGGAATGACATCGCTGGAGTTATAAGCTAGGGATGAAGGAAGCAGCAAAGTTCTTGGTCTAGAAACTTGCTGTTGGGGCAGTTCACACATGTGCTCTTTGACTAGGAAGCAACACTGGCATTTTGACTTTTTCTGTGGTGTCCTCTCTTAGCTAGGAGTTGAGCAACAAACTCAGCTAGGTGCTTTGATGTGACTATTCCTTTTCTCTCCAACTCTAACTTTTACTATTTAATAAATAATTATATATTAATATGCAGTCTCCAGAGAATTTTAATTCTAACAAAGATTTACCTAACATGAATGGACTGCATTTGGACATGGCTCCAGTTTATACATTCTGGCCTTTCCTTGTTTCTTCCCTATCAATCATCTGGGTTTTGAAGTATTTGTTTTCTCAATGAGATCTATACAACCTGGAAAAATTGCTCAATAGCCCATAAGTTATCAGGCTTCCTCTCCTCTCTGGGCTGATTTAGACAACTCTTCAAAAAGAGAATGGAGGATCTAAAGGTGGTATTCTTGGGAGATGTCATGCTTTCTAACAGCATGGGGGAGGTAAAATGATCATACTATAGTACTATGGTGAATGTGTTATTATTTGTAAACAAAGTGATCCTCCAGCTACTTTAGTGGTGATTCTGAATCTTTGGATAAGTATAAGGGAAGATCTTTTATGTAGTCTCTGTGGAAGGAGATAGCCCCTTCACAGAATTCTCTAAGAGAGGAAAGTTTGGTATCATCCCACATTAGGATGTGACTCTCAAGGAGATACAGGTTTTGATAACGAGCTAAGAAATGTTGAGTGGGAGTCAGTCCTGAGAAAGCCTCAGTTAGCAGCTTAGATTCTGCAACTGGTTGCATTCAAGAGGTTTATGACCTCTTGGCCACTTTACTTTAGGTCACTGGCATATGAAAAATCTATAACAATGCCAGTTGTCACCATCTGTACTTTCCCCCATATTATTCTTGGTATTGAACCTGTTTATTCTTACTATCTTATGTCAGTCTCTATGACTGCCCCAGGTATCAACCATTATCTGTTTGGTGGCTTTGTGTTGCTGGTGCTACTCCTGCTCATTTTCACCATCTTACATCAAGACATCTATTATGAACTGTCAACATTTGTCATCACCTACAACATAGACTAGATCACTGAAATCCAGGACTTAGTTCTTCAAAGTGGAGAAGAAAAGCTTAGGATTTCTAGTCTCTCCTCTCTCTCTCTCTCTCTCCTCACTCCTTCAAGGGGCATTAAGAGTTTTTAATTGCCTGTATTTTTGGATCTTTGTCTCTTTTCCCTTTGTCCTCTTTTCCCTGCTTATTGCAGGATCCTTGAATCAAAAAGATTAGGGTTATCTAGTAACAACATTAAAAATCGTGTAAGTGGTAAAAATGCTACTAAAAGAGCTTCCTCTATACAAGTTAAGCTAGTTTTTTCTCTGAAAAGTGAAAACCTGTTCTTGAAATTTGATTGGCCCTGGGCCAGCAAAATTTAATCTGTGCTTCCTGGTAGCCTCTGGCTTGATTAAGGTAGTTTCTTGCTCACTTAGAGACATAAAAATGTCCACCCTTGTGGAGAGTTGGGGATCTTCAGAAATGGTGATTTTTTTTCAAGACCACATGAATTACCATACCCTTTCCAGATATAGATGCATTTCTTTATAACAGCTAATATTTATAGTCCTTTTAGGGTTGACAAATATTTTTGCAAACATTTTTTTACAAATATCTCACTATCTTTACAAAAACTCTGACATTATTAACTCCATTTTACAGATGAGGAAACTGAGAATAAAAAATATTTAGTCATTTTACCAGGATCATAATAAATGTCTGAGACCAGATTTGAACTCAGGTCTTCTTGAGTCCAGGACTAGCACTCTAGGAAAGGTATTTATGGTGGATTAATTCTACCCTAGTCAGGATTTATAGTATCTTTTCTGAGCATTCTTTCTAAGATATCATTAGCTAAGTAAAACCTTGTTTGTGAGCTGTTAAATGATCTGCGAATTTCTCATTTTGTTCCAAAACAGAACCTCAACTAACAGGAGATCAGTCTAAGAACCACACTAAATCTTTATTAAAAAAATTTCAAGGCAAGGGCAGCTGGTTGTCTCAGTGATTGGAGAGCTAGGCATAGAGACAGAGGTCCTGGGTTTCAATTTGGCCTCAAGTACTTCTCAGCTGTGTGACCCTAGCCCTAGTAGCTGATCTGCCTTAGTGCCAATACACAGTATTGATTCTAAGATGGAAGGTAAGGTTTTTGTTTTTGTTTTTGTTTTTAAGTCAAAGAATTGCTTTTTGATTACAATAAACTAAAGAGATAGAATAGTGGAAGAGAAACTTTCAAATGCATGACTTTTTTTACTTAATCTACTACGTAGTGCTCTGTGCTATACTCTATTTGGTAATATATACTATATATTTTCTTGATGAACAGGAAAGAACTAAAAAGAAAACAGTTAATGCAAACCTTTCAGTATTCAAAAGAGATATAAATTGTATCTTTAAATACTTAGTTCATGTTTCCTCCATGTTGGCCCTATCTCAGCCAGTCTAGAAAGGCTCAGACAATAGCACCATGACTCCGTCCCAATATCGGTACCCTTGAGAACTTCAACCTGCTCGATTTCCAACCTGAGGTGGTCCATTTGTCGTTAGGCAACCTGTTAGCTTCCAAGTCAGTCGGGGAAGAGGGAGACACCTTCACAGTACTGACAAGTAAGTGAGGAAATGTGAAGTTCAAAATTTTGGAGCTCAAGTTCAGTCAGTGTCATTCTCCACAATAGCTGGAATCAAAGGTAAAATGCTAGACAATGCTTACCTATTCTTAAATAAGAATCATCCATACCAGTTAGAAATGTGGGAAGAGGGAAGTAGGAGATATTCTTTCCATAAAATGACCTTTCTTTCATTAGGAGGAAAAAAGGGAAGGCAAGAAGAATTATTTATGCAATTATTATTTTACAGAAATAAGCCACACAATTCAGTGAGGAAAAACTCTAAAACTTAAGTATTAAGTATGACAGAGGAGAAAAAAAGGCAATTGGCTTCTGGATGATAATTTTTAAACAAAATAAAAGAGCTGGTCACTTCTTAAACTTTTTTGTTAGATTTTTCTACATTTCAGCCTATTATTTATTATAGTACTGGATAGTATTTGAACTTCCTTGTCTAAGACTTTCTTTTTAAATTTAGGAGTGATAGTCATTTCACCTTTATTTTTACTAGTGAAATTCTGTAATGTATGAAGTCTTATGGGCACTCAATTTTTACATGTGATGCCAATTATAATTAGAACAATTTTGTCTTCAGTACCTGAGCCATTCTTTAAAATTCTTAAGGTTTTGAGCAAAGAGAATTAATGTGCTTTCTTCCTGACTCTACTTCCCCTTTTATTATTATGTGATTATTATTACATATATTTAAAAATCAAAAGGATAGTTTTAGCAATTTTTTGTACTTTTCCTCTAAAATTCTTTCTCTAAGTAACAGAAAAAAAGAGCATTTTTAAATTTTTAAAATAGGGTAAAGGGAAATCTTGAGGTCTAAACTTAGAGAAGGTACAAAGAAGGAGCTAACTTTGATCATAAATGTACAATAAATAAAAAGAGTATGCTCATTTTTATTTTTTATAAATTTCATAACCTGTTCAACTTGGAAAAAGGTATAAAAAAGTCTTACCTCCTTTAGATAAAGTATGAAGGAAAGTAGAAATAGGAAATATAACTAAATTTTATTTGCAAATTTCAACCAGAGTAGATTTATTTTCAGAGACTAAATCTAAACATATAAAAGTACTTTCTATGGATCAGGAACAGTTCAAAATGTCCTCCAAGTCAGAATTGTTTACATTCCTTATACCTAGCACAGAAAACTTACATAATCCCTTCTTACAAGGCTAAGCAACCAATTTTTAAATGCTCTGATCAAGTTTTCTCTAACCGTACTTTAAACCTCTTTTTTCCACCACTTAAAGAAAAGTAACTGACAAAAAGTTCTTGGGGAAAAAAAAACTTTAAAACAGTAACATATAATCTAGAAAAAACTTAACTTTTAAAAGTCTGAAATAAAGGAAATCTATACAAAATGAAGTAATAAGAATGGTTTCTTCCTTGATCTCTAACACACAGCAAACATGACATCTAGATATTTTTTGTCAGTAAAGAAAAATTTATCACCCTCTCCACACCATCTTTAAATATCAACCCATTTTCTACATGTAAAAAAGTACTTATTAAATTCTTTCAGACAAGTTTGAGTTACTGAATTTGAGTCTTGAATTTCAGTCTTGATTTACTGAAATGGCTTTTAAAGAAATAAAAATTTAAGAAGTTAACTTTATAAAGAAAGAGTGTTGCTGTAGTGATTTTACATAGTTCACAGATCATTATGTACCTCTTACCTGCAAAGATCAATATATGCAGTCTTCTTGCTAGGTGTTGTCATAACAGAACAAAGAATTAGCAGCCAACTCGAGATCCTTCAGGAAAATTAAAAAAAAAAATAAAGCTGTTCTTTGTTCACTGTCACTGAAAAAAAGTTGGTTTGATTTTGAATAAAAATTACCTGAATGAACTGGAGAGAGAAGGAGAGAGGAAAGGGAGACCGAAGGAAAGGAATCTGAGAAAAGAGTCAATGATGTCAGCAGAATTTCTTAAGGAAATCTCTAGACCAGCAAATGATTCGCAGCAATAAACACTGCTATGCAAATACCTACCTAAGAGGAAACTGATGCACTTTTAAAGAAGGCCAGTTAATCTTTGAAGAAACTTTAGCTTGTCAGATCAAAGTCTGGTTTTAAGACACTATAGCCAAAATAAACTCCAAATAAGTGGATTACTTTTTTGCATAACAAGTACTTCTCCTTTACTCTAAGCTATCCCAATATACTTTCCCCTCTTCAGGAATCAATACTGTGAAATTTGAATCTAACTGAAATTCTAACTTAAAACTCTTTGACTACACTACATATAATAGCCATGATCATGAATAAATAAGAAGAGATAAGAACTAAAGTCACCACCAAGCACTATGACCCACAGCATTAACTTTTCTAATGTTAATTTCTTCTACTTGTCACAAAATCTGAAAAAAGACTAAAATAGGTGTAAGGGAAATGTTTCTTAGAGGAAAAAAAATGTGGACATGTATTAGAATGCCCCAAGTGCCAAAGCAGGATAGATTCCAACTAACAAGAAGATGTGATTGGAAACACAATTTCAGAAGACTAAGGAGGAAACATGCTCCACATCTCCTGACAAGAGAATTGGAGAATAAAACATACATTTTTTGATACTGCCAATCTGTGGATCCATTTTGTTCAACTTTGCATTATTTCAAAAGCCCCCAAGGGGCTTTGATGGAGGTACTAGTGCTAGTGATGCCCTCCTTCCTCCAAAAAAAGAATGTCATTAAAATTTTTTTAATATACAACAGAACAGAAGGAAATTCAAAATGGAGATAAAATGGCAGAAAAGTTCTGAAACTAACTTGTTGATTTCATTATATATTTTTTATAAAACAGGCTATTTGTAAAAAAAAAAGATTTTTGGTTTCATATGGAGGTAAGTAGTTAGTAAGCATTTTTTTGCCAGACCCTGCGCTAAGTAAAGAAAATAGAAATACAAGCAAAGAGAAATAATCTTTGCCTTCAAATAGCTGCTTACATTCAAATAGAGGAAGATAAAACATAAAAGGAAGCTGGAAAGGACAGAGAAGAAAAGGGTTATGTACTTGGGCATCATGGCAAAGTCCTTATGTTCCAGAAATGTAGACCCTAAAAGGAATTCATGGAAGAAGAGGCCTACTATGGAGGGATATTACAGATATTGCAGAGTGAGAAGAACTCAGGAGCTGCAGGAAGTTCCAGGAATTTCCAGACTTCTTTCACTGTTCTTGTATATGGACATGTCTATGTTTGTATTTGTCAAAATAAAAATTAATTTAAAATTTTTCAAAAAAAATTACCAGAAGTATATTCTTAAAAGAAATATTAAAAGGAAGATTTTGAAAAAAAATTAGAAAACCATAAGGGCTCTCATTTATTCTTTTTTCCTTTTTATCCCTTTTCTTTAAACAAGGAGAAAGAATAAGGAATAAGAATTTATATAGTTTCTACCATGTGACAGACACCATGCTAAGCAACTTTTATAAATATTATCTTATTTGATCCTCACAAACTAACCTTTAAGGTAAGTGCTATTATTATTTTATAGCTGAGGAAACTGAAGCAAATAGAAATTAAATGACCTACTATTAAGTGCTTGAAGCCCAATTTGAACTCAGGTGTTCCTGACTGTGGGGCACCTAGGTGATGCACAGGATAAAATGTCAGGCCCACAGCAGGAAAAACTCACGTTCCTAAGAAAATCTGGCCTGAGACACTTACCCCAGACAAATCACTTAATTTCATTTGCCTCAGTTCTTCATTGGTAAAATGAACTAGAGAAGGAAATGGCAAACCACTCCAAGACCCTTGCCAAGAAAACCCCAAATGGGGTCAAGAAGAGTAGGACACAACTGAAATAACTGAACGACAACTTCCCAAGTATGTATATATTTACATACTTTTTATGAGGTCCTTCATCAAAGTATGTTGTTGTAGTAGGTTGGTTCAAGACATAGAGATTTTCAAGACTTCTGGTGGTTTAAGAGACTCAAAGTTCCATGTTCAAAGATACAATAGATTTTCAATAGATGCTTTTTGCTACCAATGTCCTCAGGGTGTTTCAAAGGCCAATACCTCTCTTTGTTGTGGAGGGGATGAATATTTTGAATGCCACTGACTTCCAAATTTAATTAGATTTAACATATGTAGATGTTTGAAATTATATCTGAGATTCATATTTGCATGCATGTATATAAAAAGTCACTAGTCATTGTATTATGAAGTTAGAGAAAACAAAATTTTTTCTACACATTATTAAATCTATGTATGTAATACTCACTATTATGTACAGCTGTTGTTATGAACATTTCAACCTAGGAAAGAGTAGGCTGCCATTCTGTTTTTCAGAAGTTTCTGAAACCATCTAATTTCCTTTAAATCTTATTTCAAATATAAGCACAAATCACTCTACTTTCTTATGTAACAATGTGTCTTAAGGTAGAAAAATTCACCTGCTGAACTGCTGAGAGACAGGTAGAGGAATCTCACTTTCTCTCTTTTAGTCCCCATCTTTGGAATGTCTTTTACAATCATTCCCTTTCTCTCACCAGCTACATTTGTTGCCTTCTCTCTCTCAAATACCTTCAGACTAGATAGTGCATCAACTGCAGAAAAACTCTTTCCAAGCCTCCAATGTCCTTGTTTACCTGTTGTTTCAGGAAAAAAAACTTCTTCAGTATAAAGTGAAATTTATTTTAAATTAGACCATAGGTCCTGTCAAATCAAATTTTTCCTAATTTGAATATCATGGAACTTCTATCCTCACTGCTTTTTTCTCCTGGTCAGAAAGATATAGAGGTTACACATTTCTTTAGTCAATATGATAGCCACAGCATCTCTGCTTTTATTTTTCTATTATTTAGGCATTGATATTTTTTTAAAAAGCAATTCAGTAGATAACTTCTTTTTGTGTTTATCATCTAACCCCCAAACCTATAGAAATAAAATGGCTGGCTTCATTTTATTGCTGATAATTTAACTTGAAATATCAGAAAATATTCTAACTATTTTGAGGCATATAACTAGATTAAAGTAGGTTCAATGTTGATTGAAATACATTTCACATTTTATGAAATTCCAGTCAATTTAACCACTTCCAGTTTTATTTTAATTTTACTTATTGTGCTATTAGATGCATATATTTATGTGCATTTTCCTCTTGGTCACAGGTAGTATAACTATTTAAATTCTACCTTGTGAAACTTCTGGGTTAAGATGCCTGCAGAATAGTAGCTGGAAGCTTCCTCTCCTCACCATCAATCAATACATGACACCTGAAAAGGACAAAAAAACCAAATCCAGATGAAAGAAGGAACTCCACAAGAGGATGCAGCATCAAAGGTACATGGGATTTGGGCATTTACACACTATAAGGGGGTAAACAAACTCCCACCAAAACACGAGCTGATCAACCCTCCCCCACATCACCTACAGTGTAAGAGCCAGAGTCAGTGGACCAGAATTACAGCAAGTATGCAGCAATCTCTAGGTCTTGGCAGCTAAGAGCACCAGGAATCTACCCCCTGAAATAAGCTAGACCTGAGACTCCAGGAGGCTAAAGAGTGCAGACCTTGGGTGCAGAGATAGAGTGGAGAGGGGCAGCAGACAGAAGCAGTGAGGAGACTACTGGAAAAGTAGCCTCAAGCAAAAATTGCTCCATAGCTCCATACAAAAAGAGCTTGCCCTACTCCCTCAGACTTCTGGCTGAGAAGGAAAATCAGCATAGTGATGGCACACAATACCCAGGAAATATCCACCAGAAAGAACAAGAGAAGGGCACTAACCCTGGATAATTTTTACGGAGAAAAAAAAAATCCAGATCACAGAGGAGACAGCAGAGGAGGACAAACAAGTAAACACATACAAACTTTCCCCCCAAAATGGAAATTGGTCACAAGCTCTTGAAGAGTTCAAATCTGAGATCATGAGAAAGGTAGAAGAGTTTTGGCAAGAAAAGTGGGAAATAGTTCAAAAAGAAAATAACAGTTTAAAAGATAAAATTTTGGACTTGGAAATTGAAGTCCAGAAATTAAATGAAATAATAAGCAAATTGAAGACCAGAAATGACCTGTTGGAAGCCATGAAAAGCAGGATAGACCAAACAGAAAAGTAAAATCAAAAGATTATAGCAGAAAACCAGTCTTTAAAGACCAGAATTGGGCAAGTAGATGTCAATGATCGCGCAAGACAGCAAGAATTAATAAAGCAAAGTAAAAAAAGTGACAAAATAGAAGGAAACATAAAATAACACACTGAAAAAATTAATGGTCTTGAAAACAGGTCTAGAAGAGACAATCTGAGGATCTGGAAAACCCAGAAATCAACAGGAACTTGAACATCATACTACAAGAAATTATCCAAGAAAACTGCCCTGATGTTCTTAAACAAGAGGCCAAATTAGCCATTGAAAGAATCCATAGATCACCTTCTACACTAAATCCTCAAAAGACAACCCCCAGGAATATGATTGCCAAATTCAAAAGCTTCCAAGCTAAGGATAAAATTTTACAAGAAGCCAGAAAGAGACAATTCGGATACAAAGGAACACCAATCAGGATTACACAAGATCTGGCAGCCTCCACTTTAAAAGACCCCAAGGCTTGGAATATGATATTCAGAAAGGCAAGAGAATTGGATCTACAACTAAGGATCATCTACCCATCAAAATTGACTATATACTTTCAGCGGAAAGTATAGGCATTCAACAAAATAGATTTCCAAATATTTGTAAAGAAAAGATCAGAACTAAGTGGAAAGTTTAATATCCAAACACAAAAATCAAGAGACACATGAAAAGGTAATTAAGAAAGAGAGGGGAAAGAAAAAAATTCTTTTAATTTGCTTCTTTAAGGGCATCAATAAGATCAAATTACTTGTATTTCTATATGGGAAAATGGTATGTGTAACTCTCAAAAATCACACTCAAAGGGGGCACCTGGGTAGCTCAGTGGATTGAGAGTCAGGCCTAGAGACGGGAGGTCCTAGGTTCAAATCCAGCCACAGACACTTCCTAGCTGTGTGACCCTGGGCAAGTCACTTGACCCCCATTGCCCACCCTTACCACTCTTCCACCTAAGAGCCAATATACAGAAGTTTAAAGGTTTTTAAAAAATCATACTCACTATTATAGTAATTAGAAGAATTATTCATAGGGAGAGGTTGGGGTGCTAAATGGTCTAAGACAATATGCAAAAAAATAAAAGTGGGGAATAGAAGTTGGCAAGAAGAGAAACTTGAAGGAATAAGAAAAATAGGATAATCTATATGACACAAAGAGGTGCATGGGAAGGGGAGGGGGTGAATACTATTATAAGAAGGAGAGAAAGAGAATATTAGTAGGTATACTTAAACCTTACTCTCAGTGGAATCAATTCTGAGAAGGAAGAGTAGCTAGATCCATTGAGATATTGAATTCTATCTTACCCTATGGTGAAAGTCAGAAAGGAAAAACCAAGGAGGATAGTGGGCGGGGAGCTCAAAAAAGGGAGAGAAAGAGAGGCAGAGAGGAAATTTAATAGAACTTTAAAAATATAATAAGAGGGGTACAGGAAGGGAGGGAGCAGAAGGGGAAGTAAACTGAAGGTGGGGTTGGAGGGGACTGATTAAAAGCAAACCACTGGTTTAAAAGGAAATAGCAAAAGAAGAAAGGGCGGAACTAGGAGAAGAAATCAAAATGTTGGGGAATACACAGATGACAATTATAACTCTGAATGGGAATGGGAAGAACTTGCCCATAAAATGGTAGCAAATAGCAGAGTGAATTAAAGACCAAAATCCTACCAAATGTTGTCTACAAGAAACACACATGAGGCAGATAGATACACACAGGGCTGGAGCAAAATCTATTGGGTTTCAACTGGAAAAAAAAAAAGAAGGTAGGTGTTGCAATCATGATATCTGACATAGGCAAAGTAAAAATAAATCTCATTAAAAGAGATGTGGAAGGTAATTACATCCTGATAAAAGGCAGTATAGACAATGAGGAAGTATCAATAATCAGCATGTATGCACCAAATGGTATAGCATCCAAATTTCTAAAAGAGAAATTGGTGGAGCTCACGGAGGAAGTAGATAATAGAACTAACTAGTGAGTGAACTGAACCTTCTTCCTCTATCACATCTAGGTAACTCAAACAAAAAAATAAATAAGAAAGAGGTAAGAGATGTGAATGAAATCTTAGTAAGATTAGAGTTAATAGATATGTGGAGAAAAATAAATAGGGACAAAAAGGAATACATTATCTTTTCAGCAGCACATGGTACATTCACAAAGATTGACCATGTACTAGGGCATAGAAACATGGCAAACAAATGCAAAAGAGAAAATAATAAATGCAACTTTTTCATATTATAATGCAATAAAAATTATAATTAGTAAGTTGCATGGATAAGCAAATCAAAAATTAATTGGAAATTAAATAATAGGAGTCTCCAAAATCAGTCAGATAAATAACAAATCATAGAAACAATAAATAAATTCATTGAAGAGAATGACAATGTTGAGACATCCTACCAAAATCTGTGGGATGCAGCCAAAGCAGCACTCAGGGGGAAATTTATATCCTTGAGTGCATATATTAATAAACTAGGGAGGGCAGAGGTCAATGAATTGGCATGCAACTTAAAAAGCTAGAAAGTGAAGGAATTAAAAATCCCCAGATGAAAACTAAATTAGAGATCCTAAAAATTAAAGGAGAAACTAATAAAATTGAAAGCAAAAGAACTATTGAATTGGTAAATAAGACTAGAAGATAGTACTTTGAAAAAGCAAATAAAATTGACAAAGTACTGGTCAATCTAATTTAAAAAAGGAAAGAAGAAAGCCAGATTAACAGTATCAAAGATGAAAAGGGAGACCTCACCTCTAATGAAGAAGAAATTAAGGCAATCATTAAAAACTATTTTGCCCAATTATATGGCAATAAATATGGCAATCCAGGTGACATGGATGAATATTTTCAAAAATATACACTGCCTAGATTAATAGCAGAAGAAATAAAATACTTAAATAATAGATTATGGCACCTGTGAGTAATAATTTTTGATGCTTACAAATAATAACATTAAGGATCAATTATATATAATATGTAATATACAATATACAGTAAATATAGAATATTTGTATACAATATATTAATGCTATATTACATGAATATATTGACTATAATCATATACATATGTATATGCATATACAATCATATACATATATAACATAATTTTTTTATGTATATTACACACACATAGGTATCTTGTCCACAACATAGGGTTTAAGGATGTGGCATCCCCATGATCTGAAAAATCTCCATAAATTTTTTTACCTGCCCTTCATCCCAGAGAAATCTGAATTTTTTCTTTTTCTTTTATGGAATATTTATAGTACCTTATTTTAGAATTTGGGTTAAATATTTGGTCATAGGCTACATTTAGTAGGTCAATGTGTAATAATAATAGGAGCCAGCAATTAATGTTATGATAGAAGGGAGAGAAAGAGTCTATGAGGTGAGACTCTCAACCAGCTCTCCCCTCTTGCCAAATATACACTGCCGAGACTTCAAGGGGGTGTCACCCCTAAACTGGGTGACCTAGATGGTTGTACCACCCCATAGGAGTTGGGGGCAAGGCCTTCCTGTAAGATGAGGTATGGGGGACCACAATCAGATTCTGAATGAGGATGGGGTTCACACAAGCCTCCCCTAAGGTCAATCAATTTCACAGCGGGTAGTCTGGCTCCAAGATGGAGGCAGCCAGACCAAGCTGTGATTCCCCTCCCCCTAGTCTCTCAGGCACTCTGGAATGCTATCTGACCAATGAATGTCTTTTATTAATATCAATATAGGGATTGGGGAAAGGGATGAAGGGCAGAGGGATTTTGGAGTGCCCTCTTCTCTATTTCTATGGGGTCTGTCACTCGGGTGGGAACCTTCCCGCTCCTAAGCATCTCCCACCCCTTCTCCTTCTGTTTCTCTTTCTAACCTTCTCTATAATTGCAAGTTAGACCAGATGGGGTCTCTCAGCAAGGTTGGATAATGAGAGAAGCAGACTGAGAGATCACTCCCAAAATGGAGTCCCAAAAATTTATCCTAATCGTTGGTTGAATTCTTTATGGGTGAGAAGTGATGGAATGCCTTTGACCAGGGAATCAGAGTTTCAATGTCCAAAGAAAGATCCTCAGGAAGCCCTCAGGACTGGATCTGAACTGAGATGTTCTCCTCCTCCCTCTCTCCAGTCCTCTGCCAGAACTTCTTCTCCTCCTTCTTCTTCCGGAACATTCTCCAGAATTTTCTCTAGTCTCAACTGTCACCAACTGTCACCAATTGTCAGCCACTCCTTCTCTGGCTCCTGTCCCATCCACCTTGCACAAATTCCATCCTTACAAATGTTAATATTTCTTGCCTTTGTGTGTCATCTACTGCCTCTTTACACAAACTTTAACTTCTTACTTATTTTAACTATAAAAGAAATAATATATTTTTATGGTATTAGAAGAAAAAATATCTATAACATTATGCAATATTACATATATATTATGCATTTCTGAGTCTTTCGACTTTTTCTTTGCTGTCTACTAGCATCTGTGGCTTCTCCAAAACTCCCCCCAAATTCCCAATTAATTTCTTATCCCAACCTATGATATATTGAAACTACAATGAAAGTCATGATGCAGAAGGGATGACTATGTATGTGTGTGTGTGTCTGTGTGTGCATGTGTATACATGTGTCCAGTTCATTCTAAATTCCCTGGAATGTTCAAATTAGTCGGTTTGATCTTGGATTGAATATATACTTCAACTCTAGGTTTTTATCTTAAATGAAAATATTTATAAGACATTGGGCAAAAAAAGTTCATAGATAACTAGATTTTTTAATTTTTTTTTTAAATTTTGAAAAATGAAATCAAATTTTTTTGAAATTTTGAAAAATTCTTTTCCCAAAAACAATTCTTAAAAATACATTGTAAGAGGCGGGCAGCTGGGTAGCTCAGTGGAGTGAGAGTCAGGCCTAGAGACAGGAGGTCCCAGGTTCAAACCCGGCCTCAGCTACTTCCCAGCTGTGTGACCCTGGGCAAGTCACTTGACCCCCATTGCCCACCCTTACCACTCTTCCACCTATGAGACAATACACCGAAGTACAAGGGTTTAAAAAAAAATACATTGTAAGAGGACAGCTGGTGGCTCAGTGAGTAGAAAGCCAGACCTAGAGATGGTAGGTCCTGGGTTCAAATTTGGAAACACTTGATAGCTACGTGACCCTGGGAAGTCACTTAACCCTAATTCCCTAGCTCTTAACTGTTCTTCTGCCCTGAAACCAAAACTTAGTATTGATTCTAAGACAGAAATTAAAGGTTTAAAAAATACTTTGTAGCACTTTCACTTCTGATCTTGGCCTGAGCAAAGATATGAAATATTTTGAAGTGGATAAGATGAAAAATGCATTTTTACATTAGAGAAGATTCAACTTAAGTTGGGTTAGATAGGAATGACTAATTATGTCATTATTCATAAATACCCTGAAACCTTATTCTAACATTACCTGCAAGAGAATTGAATTCTCAGATATACTGATTATAATCAAGTCATGGATTCTAGTCTATACTAGGATAATTATTTGATCAAAACCACTGAACACATGCAGTTTACCCTTCCCACTTTTTGTGAACATTTGAAATACTGATCTGAAGTGTTTATTAGTTGCTGGCAATGGGGCAAATGCAGAAGCAGCCAGAAAAATCCCTCTTTGCAGCAATACTAATTCAAAATGACAGCATGAAATGCTCTGAACCATGGGATAAATGTTCAGACTAGGGTAGCATGGAAAAATCTGCTGGTATCTTCTACTACAGCCTGTATCTCGTAGGCATTTCCATTAAGGAGGGAGGTATGGTTGGAAGCAAACTAAAATGCTGATAATTTCTGGCATCTCTCCTCTCCTTTGTTCCCTATGACTTTCTAGAGTTATAGTTCTTTTGACCTCTCTACACAAACTTCATACTACCCAGTAATACCATCTTACTAATTTGTCAATAAAGATAAAGTTGAGAACCACTGCACTAAAATGTGAAATTAACTGTAAGATCAATGTAATATGGATCTATCTAAAAAGCCCTTTGGACATGGCCAATTATTGGATTTCCTAGGAGGACCTCAAAATTCCATTATAACTACATGATGATTTTTTTTTTTGGTTAATTGATAAGAGAATCTCTGTTCTCAGCTAGGCCTTAAGACTAGTTCTCTGGTAGTGTTTAGGTTCAATACTGAAATAAAAACAAATATCTGCTGGACATTCAATAGTTAAAAGAAGGCTTAATTAGCCAAAAAAAGAAAGATGATATATATTGAAGACAACCCTAGTCGCTTAAGTAGAGCAAAGTTCCCTTACCCGAGTTGTTCATCCTTGACCAAAAAAGTATTCAAGAGTATCTGGAGCTCATCATGGTTGTTCTGTAAGCAGCTGACCAGCAAGCCATGCCAACAGCTTGAGTTTTATTTCTCTGAGCCAATAAAATCTTTCTGATTGTTGTAATACTTTTTTTAGTTAACATAAATGTTTTTCCCTATTTTCTCATCTCTTATCAACATTGAAAAGAAAACACAAAACAAAACCTTTGAGACACTGTATAGTCAAGCAAAATAAATCTGCATATTGGGCAAAACAAATGAGTCTCACTCTGTACCCTGGATCAATCACTTCTAAAAGAAAGTGGGTAGCATGTTTCATCCTTGGCTCTCTGGAATCATGGTTGGTCATTGATTTGAGCAGAGTTCTTAAGTCTTTCAGTGTTATTTGTTTTTATTACATTAATTTTAATTGTTGCATTGCATTGCTCTGCAGAGGTTACCAAGGTTTCTGTGAAACCATATATCATCATTTCTTTCATTATAATAGTATACAATTATATTCATATGCCACAATTTATTCAACCATTCCCTAATTAATGGACATCCCCTTCTTATCCAGGCTTGGTTTTTTTGCAAGAGTTCCATTTTAAAATACATGGATCTTTGCTTTCTTAGTCTAATCTCCTTCAGAGAGAAATCTAATTTTTTAGAAGTATTTCTTTTAGTATTATTTATTAGTATTACTAGGTTACAGTTTAATGCTTGGGGGTCATAGGTCCAACTTGCTTTCTTAGAATGGTTGAATCAATTCATAACTTCACCAATAGGACATCAATGGAAATATTTTCCCACAACTCTCTCAACATTTGTCATTTTTCCTTTCTTTGTCAGCTTGGTCTATCTAAAGGATAAAAAAGAAGTGGTAAGCAATTCTTTAACTTGCATTTCTGTAACTAGGCCCTTTTGAGTTTGTTTGCTTTTATATGACTATGAATACCTTAGATTGCTTCCTCTGAAAATGTCATGTTATGGCCTCTAACAATTAATGAATTTGGGAAATAATTTCATTCTTATAGATTATAATCAACTCCTTATATTTTGGAAATGAGACCTCCACTGCAAAATTTGCTGCAAAGATTTTTTCCCCTCAATTACCTATTTTCCTTCTACTTTTAGCTTAACGAGTTTTGTTACTGCACAAACTTTTCAATTTAAGTGATTATCCATTTTATCTTTAAATATTTAAATTTAAATATCCATTTTATCATCTGTGATCCTTTCTAACACTTCTAGATTTTTAAAAAGTACTTTCTTCCTTACTTCTCTAATTATCGTTTCACTATTAAAAGCATAATGTATACATTTGGAGCTCATCTTTGTATGTGATATGAGATATTGGTCTATAACTAGTTGCTACTAGACCAAATTCCAGTATTCCTAGTGGTTTTTATTTAATAAGTTCTTTACCCCAGTAGCTTTTTTCTCCAGATGACATGTCAATATATTTTTATAATTATTTTCTGACATCCTGCAATCCATATTCTCTTCCTTTGTCCTACTCCTCCCTTCTCCCCAAGACAGCAGGTAATATATAATATAGGTTGTACATGTATTATCTAACAGTATATATTTCCATATTCATCATATTCTTTGATCTGTATTCAGACTTCATCAGTTCTTTCTAAGTCAGTGGACAGCCTTTTCTGTTGTGAGTCCCTTGAAGTTGTCCTGTATCTTTGCACTGCTGACAACAATTTGGTCATGACTATTAATATAAATTTTTTTAAAAATATTAACAAAGAAGCTACAACAGTATATATAAAAAAAGATCACATATGATTACCAGGTTGGATTTATTCAAGGTAGTGTTGGCTAAATTTTTGGAAATCTTTAAATATAAACAAAACTTTGAATGAATATTTAAAACTATCTTTTAAATTCAAATGAAAATATTAAAAATTCTTAAGTAATTTGTGTTTGGGAGTGTGTATAAGGCCAAGAATAAAAGCTTTTCTTAAAATAATTCAAAGTAGAAACCAAACTTACCTCTTAGCTAGTTAAGATGCTGGTTTTCCCCACCTTCTAAAGCAACTAGTCTATTACATACTTCCAGGGAAGTGCTTTTGGTTATTCAGAAAAGACTTAAATATCATTCTATAAGCAGAGACCCTTTCATTCCTAGAGGAGAAGGAAATCAAGGAAGAAAAGAGTAGTGATTATTGTCCTAGAATGTCAACCACAATTGTATTTTAAGAGATTATAACCTTTTCCTTGCTCAAAATGACTATTAATGTTGCTAGATATGTATCTTCGGATGAAGAGACATGTCTGGGGAGCTTATACTGGTTGGGACATTTCTAAACTAGAAAAGCTCATTGTTTTAATTCATCATATTCAAAATAATGTAAATTTAAAATGTTTCTGACAGATATATGGGAAACACAGAGTACAGTATACAGTATTGGATTGTGCTAAAAATAAATCTATGATCTGATCCCTAATAGAAAGCAGCATGGATCTACTACTTCTATTCAAAAGACTTCCATAGTGAAGTAAATAGAGGCCAGAAACCTTGTAAGTCCTTTTATAGGAAAGTTCTTTTGGAGCAGAACTGCCCCATCTTGCTGTCCCAGAACTAGGATCACAGAATCTGATAATTTAGTAAAAAGGTCAGGACAAAATAAGAAAAATATGTGCCAATCAATTTCTGTCCCTTTTGTAGCCAACTTGTATGTGCATATTTTAAGTCTTAAATTATCTTAGTATTAGCTTAAATTATGCTGGTGTAAATACTTGCCAGTTCTAAAGCAACTTTAGCCAAATTTGGCCACTCTATAGTATTTGCAATACCTTAACAGGCATTTTTTCTTTATCCTTTTTAGCTTTGGGCTGGAAGCAACTTGTGACTCAGTCAAGGAGGAACTTGATCGTGTGTAAATATTAAGAATCCCACAATCCCATGGCTAACTGTTCATAAACTGCCGACTGGCTAAAAGAGATAATCTTAGCATTTCCTTCATTGTTTGTGGGCTTGTACAGTGTCTATGAATCTATTCTGCATTTAGACATACAAAGGCATAAAGGGAATGGTTCCTACAGGTAAATGCAGTATGCAGATGAGGTCAGAAATGTTATAGGTAATTTATAATTTATAGATAAGCTTATACAGTAAGTAAAGGCAGACCAACTTGGCTGGCTGAGGACATTCTAAGCCAGAATGTTAAAAGGGGTTTATGCAGAGAGACTGAGTTGACAGTTTCCTGCTTTGCAGGAGGGGTGTGAAGCTGGGAGCTGCAGTTCAACTAGCCTTTGGACTATTTGGGATCTCTATAGAGGAGGTGGATCTGCAAATCAAGATAGAAGAAGAAGATCAAGGTAGAGTTGGGATCTTTCCTGTAGTTGGTGAACAGCTTCAGGAAGTCCTGTACTCCCTATCCCTTGTGGATTATCTTACTCCAACCAGGAGTGATCCTGAGTCTCAACTTCACCTGAAAGTCATCAAGGACATTGCGTGAGATTGCCAAAGCCCCTGTCACACTCAGCTAAGCCATTTGCTGGCTGGCTGTTAGATAGTTTAGGATTAGTCATCCCAACTGCCACCATTCTTTGACAGTTGGTACCCTTAGAAGTTAGAAACCCCTCTCCCTCTTACCTCCTTACTTATTCTATCCTTACCTCATCATTAAAACTTAACTTTAACTTCCTTGTCATTCTCTCTCCCAACCATCAAGAATCCACAGAGAGTTAACAGTATCCCTGGCTGTTGTGAAAGTTTCACTTATTGTTATTTCTCCCAATCTATTTCCCATTCCCCATTAGTTTTATTTGTTACCCTTTTCCCCTGTGGGGTTTGTGTGCCTCACAGTGTGTCTCCCTGTGTATTAAGCATCTTCCCTGTCGGTTGCCAGTTGTAAGCTGCCATTTCCTCAGTTAGTTCTTTCAATACTAAGAGTACTGTCAGAATGAGAAATCAGGAAAGGAATTATGTCATCCACTAGAGAAATGAAATGTGAAAATTAATGGGCAAAATCCTTTCTAGCTAGAGTTTTCCGAAGAGGATTCTTCATTCCTTTCCAAGTTGCACTGCTGACTTGTAATGCATGGTCATAGCCAACTAGTGTAATGAAAACAATAATTAAGATACATTTCTCAATGCAAACAATCAAACTTATATTAGTCAAACTGTACAAACAATACAAATAGCACCCCTTCTAAGAAAAGACCTCTAATCTGAATTTTAGAGGCACAAACAAACTTCTTTCTTATTGATGTTCTGGAGAGGCTATCCTCTCTGCCCCAGCTGGCAGCCATGTGTTGCCCTCCAAGATGGATTTCTAGCAAATCTCCATCAATAAATACTGCCCTCAAGTGGACACAAAGAAGTTTAATTGAGTCTCAAATTCAGGAAACAGGAGCCAGTCCCAGTAAGGCTAGGGCCTCTGTGAGTTTGATTGTAAGAATTTTCAGGGTCTTTGCTAGCCACTGCATGAATAAACCAGCACAGGCTAACAGGTAAATTGCAATTTATTCATTTACTCAAAAATGTGGCACATACTTCAGCAATTGGGGAATATATAGAAATCCCAATTCCATAATTGACCTATATTTAGTCTCTCCTCTTAACCTATATGATTCAGAGCATCAGGTCCCATAGACAGGTTTATAGTTTTGATTAAAATCAGGCACAGCATAGACAGGAAAAGGAACTTTAGTTTTTTTGTTTTGTTTTTGTAAAAGAAAAGGGATAGGGTCAGCTAAATGGTTCGGTGGATAGAGAACCAGGCCTGGGAACTAGAGGTTCTGGTTTCAAATATGGCCTTAGAAACTTCCTAGCTATGTGATCCTGAGTAAATCATTGAATACCAATTGCCTACTTTTTTACCACTCTTCTGCCTTGGAACCAATATTTAGTATCAATTCTAAAACATAAGGTAAGGGAAGAAGGAAAGAAAGGAAGAAAGAAAGAAAGAAAGAAAGAAAGAAAGAAAGAAAGAAAGAAAGAAAGAAAGAAAGAAAGAAAGAAAGAAAGAAA
>NC_058132.1:420708398-420745993 GCF_016433145.1 Gracilinanus agilis | reverse complement strand
AAAGAAAGGAAGGAAGGAAGGAAGGAAGGAAGGAAGGAAGGAAGGAAGAAAAAAAGAGAAAGAAACTTTAAGTTACTTAAAGAATTACAAAAATCTTTAGTATAGCTATTAACACTGTTTACAAAAGTCTTTAGTACAGCTATTCACACCAAACCAAAAAGAAGACTGTTTTTTCTTTATCAGTCAGTTAAGTAATTACAGGGGCATATGAGTG
The DNA here is from genome assembly GCF_016433145.1 of Gracilinanus agilis. NCBI lineage: Eukaryota > Metazoa > Chordata > Mammalia > Didelphimorphia > Didelphidae > Gracilinanus > Gracilinanus agilis. Next base: position 420,745,779 of record NC_058132.1, on the reverse strand, counting down.
TTCAAGGAGGACTAGAACCTCGCTATGAGAATTTGCTGAGTCCTTTTCAGAGCAGCTCATCCACCTTTATTGTCCATCTGTCACTCAGCTCTCCCTTGTGACTCCAAGAAGCTGTTACATGTACAGTGGGCACACACCAATAAAGACATTTTGGCATTTCAGCTAAATCAGGTTTAAGGTAACTGATGGACCACAGACTGGTTGTTGAGTTAGAAAGTCATCTACCCCAAGCATGTGAAGACTTCTACCAATGGAATGAGTCGATGAGAACAATTTGTTCCAAAGGCCATGAAGGCAGCAGAAGCAGGAACTATGAAGCACTTAGAGGTTGGTCAGACATTAAAGAGGCAAAGGTCATCCACTGTACCCACAGCCAACACCATTCATCCTGACTTTTATTTTGTTACTGGACTTCAGTGATTCTGGAAGACAGAGTGAATTTCATGACTTTGTGCAACTCACTTAAATCCAATTCGTGTACAACCCCATGATGTGCATGGTCCTCTTAAAAAAAAAAAAAAAAAAAAAAGGACAGGGGGCAGCTGGGTAGCTCAGTGGAGTGAGGGTCAGGCCTAGAGACAGGAGGTCCTAGGTTCAAATCTGGCCTCAGACACTTCCCAGCTGTGTGACCCTGGGCAAGTCACTTGACCCCCATTGCCTACCCTTACCACTCTTCCACCTATAAGTCAATACACAGAAATTAAGGGTTTAAAATTAAAAAAAAAATAAAGGACAAACCACAACAGGTAATTAGTATTTATTAAGATCCTACAAATATGCCTTACTAGATAGGAAAAGAGAAGTTGGTGAGTTCCTGTGAACTCTTCCCAGTTTTATTTTCTTTTGTAATTGTAAAGTAAATGAGGGGAGGGAGGTACTGAATGAGACAGTTAGTATATTTAGAAATATAACAACAAATGTGCACAAAATGGAGTCAGTTATATTGTCCTAAAATCCTTTCAACATTTTCTTATCATTTTTAGCTATGGGCATTCTTACGTTACAGGGTAACTAGGTGACGATAAATAGAATGTGAAGTCTGGTGTCAGGAGGACTCATCTTTCCAAGTTTAAATCTGGTCTTAGATACTTAGTAGCTGCATGACCCGGAGCAAGTCAATAACCCTGTTTACCTCAGTTCCCTCATCTGCAAAATGGACTGGAAAAGGAAATGGCAATATACTTGGCAAATTCTTAGCAAATTGCCAAGAAAACCCCAGATGGGCTTAAGAAGAGTCGACAAGACAGGAACAATTGAACAATAGCAAAAGTTGTTTATAATATTTTTCTTTTGGTTGTCTGTTTTAAGAGTGCATGTGCTTATAAGCTGTTTAAGAACACACACACAAGTGTTCACTACATCACCACACAAATGCCTATCTTATTTAAAAAAAACAGAAAAACAACTTGCTCAAAAGAACTCAATCACAAAATGGAAAATTAAAGCAAAAAGGAGGTCAGCTTTGCCAGGCTAAAAAAATTTATGCTTTCTCTCTTATTAAGATAATAAAACATTCTCACTACAAACATTTTTTTCCATACCATACAAACTTCTTTGCCCTAAAAGCTCACTTCATCTCTAGACTACTTCTGATATCAGAAGTGTCCTTTGCACCAATGGCCTCTCCCTCTGATTTTCTAGTTCCTTCCAGAACCTCCATTATACAGAGGAGGTTCAGACCAATGAAATCTTCATTTTGAAATCTTCATTTCTCCCTAGGCTGTACTAGTGATTCATCTCTATAAGACTTTCTTTACTGTCCCCATTTATATGCATTCTCCCCTTCCATATGAGGTCTTCCTCCATTAGAATTTAAGCTCCTCCAGGCCTGGGACTGCTGTCTTTCTATTCATATTTTCATTCCCAGCTCAACACAGTGACTGACATTAGATAACTTAATAAATGCTTCTTGACTTGACTAAATTAAGAGCACACTTAATGCTTTTTGTTGTTAGCAATAAAAATATTTGCCTTTTCTGTGTCTGTTATCTATTCAGTAAAAGGGTACTTAGTCCTTAATAGAACTGAACCCAATTTAAAAGTTCTTTCTATTGACTTGACACTTTCCAACAAAAAAGAGAAAATAAAATAAAAGAGGTTGTAAACACTATTTGGCAGCTTCCAGGAACACAATCTAATATGATGTTTAAGAATCCCTTCCTGCAGATATTCTCTTAATTTTCTCTTCTACTCAACTTGGAAAGGAGGTTTAAATTGGCTTGATGTGTGATGTGGCCTCAGAAAAAGCAAGTAAAATGCTTTTGAGGGAATAAAAAGGGCAATTTTCATTTTAAGTAGTTTTCTCTTTTTTTTAATATTTTTTAAGAAAAATTTTCCATGGTTACATGATTCTTATTTTTATTTTCCCCTTCCCCCCCCCATATCCAACTTGCATTTCCACTGGTTTTAACATGTGTGATCAATCAAGACTTATTTTACATATTATTGATAGTTGCATTTGAGTGGGCGTTTAGTGTCACATCCCCAACCATGTCCACATCAACCCATGTGTTCAAGTGGTTGTTTTTCTTCTGTGTTTCCACTCCTACAGTTCTTCCTCTGAATGTGGGTAGCATTATTTTCCATAAATCCCTCAAAATTGTCCTGGGTCATTGCATTGCTGCTAGTACAGAAGTCCATTAAGTAGAGTTTTCTTTTAAGAAGAAATTTCCCTTTAAAGGAATTGCGACAGACCATGCATTTCCAAGTTCTTCATTAAGAAACCATATCATAAGCATTTTATTTGGCAAAATGAGATGCCAATCAACCAGAAACTCTGAACTCTGATCACCCATCAAAGTGCCATAATTAATTTGAGATGCATAATAAAATTATATACTTTTAAGAGGGAAGAAAAAGAAAAGCCTGAGAATACAAAAAAATAAGTCAAAATAAGGAGGATTTTTTATCTTAGTGAGATAAGAAAAAACAGCAAGCTTACCATGACCTTAAAGCTGTGAACTCTGCTTGGAAAAATGTGTATTGTTTTTCCAGAGATCTAGAGTTAGCTGTCTTTTGGTTCAAAAAGTGAATGTAGTTTAACAATAAGATAACAAAGATTACTCTAGCTGTTGTAATAACATAGGGATGGGATCACTGCCATGAATTGAGATATGAAAAGCAATGCAGTGGAAAGAAAAAAAATCCAGTGTCAAACATGTTACTGTTCAATAGTGTCCAACTCTTTGTAACCCCTTGGACTCTAAGGTCCACTGGGTTTTCTTGGCAGAAGAGACTGGAGTGTTTTGTAACTGGAGTTACTTCTCAAGGGGAAAAAGGCAAACAGAGTTTAAATGAATACCTTGCCCAAGGTCAAACAATTAGTAAATATCTTTTAAGGCAATTTTAAGTGTCTAACATCAGCAGGAGGCGATTCTTAAAAATTGGAACTCAGATCTTCCTGATTTTAGGACTAGTGTTCTATCCACAGAGCCATGTAACTAATTGCCTCCTAGTGTCAAACATACTTGGGACTTTTACTTAGTTTAACTAAGCTCCTGAAGGCTATAGATCAGTGATGGCAAACCATTTAGAGATGGAGTGCCAATTCCCATCCCCACCGCCCCCAGACTAAGTGCCCACCCCCCACCAAAGACTGCATGCCATGCCCTTTCCCACCACCAAGTGCAGATTATGCCCCAGTACAGGGGAGGAGAGAAGTGCTCCCATTGGGCTGCTGGGAGAAGGGGTGGGTCAAGTGAAGAATATCTTCAGCAAGTGTAGAGAGGGGGAGAGGAGTGGCCCAAGTGCTCTACTCCCTCTTGCTCTGCTGTCTATGAGCTGCCCATCTTACCCCATGGGCACTCCCATTGTGCTGCTGAGCAGAAGAGTGGGTGATGTGAAAAAATATCATCAGGCATGGTGGAGAGGAGTAGGGGAGCATCTCCACCAGAGTCTCTCTGCCTTTCTAGTAATGAATTATGGAGGTGGGTGGGGTAAAGGAAGGGTGGCCGCATGCCCACAGAGAGTGCTCTGAGTGCCATCTTGTGCCATAAGTTTGTCATCACTCCTAAAGATGAACAAAATGAGTCCCAAAAGAGATTTTAGATTCATTCTGACAATTCCCTCCTCCTCCTCCCAAGGGACACTATTGACTTACCTGCTTTCAAATGATGGATCATGTACTTGTGAGTAACTAGATAATTAATTTTGTACTTTTGTCTCTTTCTTGAGTGTTTTTGTGGTAAGTATACTGTATGTGTTTGTTCCTGTGAGTAAAGCTAGCTGGTTTTTTTTCTTCTTTCCCTCATGGTCTCAGTAAGAGGTTGAGGGGAGGAAGATGTAATAACCACACTTGCTTTTGGTACTGTCAGAAACTGAAAGAGTTAAACGTGGGCTACTCAATGTTCCTGAACACTAAACGTTTGCAAATCTTGGTTTAATTTTCCTGGGCAGACTGATGGCATTCAATTTATTAGAATTACCAACCTAATACCTGGCACTGGAACAATGTATTTTAAATTTCAAAAGTAAATTTTTGTTCTCTAAGATATATTTTGATCAAGGTTTCTCAATTTAAGGTCACTACCTTAAATGCCGTTAAGTTCGAATGTTAGCTATTGATGTTTAAAATGTATGTTACTGGTGGCAGCTAAATGGTTCAATGGATTGAGAGCCAGGCCTAGAGATAGGAGGTCCTGGGTTCAGATCTAGCCTCAGGCACTTTCAAGATGTGTGACCTTAGGCAAGTCACTTAACCTCCATTGCCTAACCCTTGCCAGTCTTCTGCCTTGGAACCAATATATAGTATTGATTCTAAGATGGAAGGGAAGAATTTTAAAAAAATAAATACAATAATCTTACTATTGTAAGAAGTGTTGTTAAGAGTTGGAAAGTGCAATTCCTTTAATTTAAAACAAGTTATTAGCTCTCGCCAGATTCTGGAAGGGAAAAGCAAGCATACAAAGAAGAGAAGAGAGTAAGCATCATTTAATTTGGAAAAATGCTTTGTGGTTGACTTAGGAGAACTTGAGTGTTAATAGAGCAATACAGATTTCTCCTTTGTAAGTTGCTTAAATTGAAGTATGGGTCATTTTGTTTTTGTAATTACTAAGAACATCTTAATGTATTTTTGAGAAGCTTGTTCCACAAATTTCTTCATATTGTCAACCCTTAAAACTAGGGGAATGACATAACTATTCCCCTGAAAAAGATCTACATAATTATACCCATTAGACCTGAAAACCAAAGATCCAGAGTGTGCTCAGCAAATTTGTTTATTTCCTTCAAGAGAAAGAAAACAAAATACACAAGTGATGTTGGAACAGAAGCAAAGTGCCTGGGAGTTGGTGGGGAGGGAAGATGGGGAGAGACAGGTTTTATAGTATTCTAAGAAACGGGGAGGGTCTCTGGGATTGGGCAACAAGGGCTAAACTTGTACTTAGCAACAGATGTTCTTCAGTAGTTTATAATATAGACCAAGATATATAACTTTGATAACAGTGGAAGAAGACAGCTTTGGAGTTATCTTATAGTGACTCAGGGATTGTTCAGGGCTAGTCTGAATCATTCTTATGCAGGGTTATTTCCAAGACATGTGTCATTGTTTTATCAGGTTAATTCTGATGTTCTTCTTCAAGATCTAGAAATTAAGGCAATTCTAATAACATGAAATCATTAGAGGATCATACATAGGCCCATCAGAATAATATTGAATTATATTCACAATATATTGGGATTAGAAATGAGTAGTTCAGGTTTCTATCCCTTTCTGGGAGATTGAGAGAAGTTTGGGTGCTCTGAATGCCTAGAAAATAATTGGATTGTAACCAGTCAAGAAAAACCAAACAAAATGCAAATTATACAAAGAATGTAGAACTTGATAAAGTACAGAAACTTTCAGGAGGGAAACTGCTTAATATTTTTTTTTCTTTCTCTTAAAGGAAATAAGTATCCTTAAGCAGATAAAGGAGGCTGAAAATTCAGTTGATCCAGTTTCTTTGAAGAAACGGAAAAAGTTTTAGGAATAGTAAACTGGAATCTAAAACAAGGAATTGCTACCTTAAATTTTTTACCTTATATTAGCTGAAGATCTTAGGCCTTATGAAGTGTTTGAAATAAAGAATGTAAACACTACAGCTGTATTGGAACTCTGTATGATACCATTTTTTGTTTGGTTTGGTTTGGTTTCTTTGTATGACACCATTTTGGAGTATAGATATTCTTTGATATTTAAAATGCATTGTTTTGAGGTATAATTCTTTTAAATCCTTTGGATTATAGGCTAAAAAGCATGCAGCAGTAAATCACTTGACACTGTTCCTCTGGTAATATAATAGACAATAATGTTTTAACTACTTACCTTGTTACAAATTAAATTAGATGGGTATCTGATAGTTGTGTTCACCATCCTTAGCAATACAAATTAACTTTTGGCTAATGTAATTTTTAATACTCTATTCTGTTTTAGATGTGATTTTAAGCATTTATTTTGAAAATTGGAAATATATTAACTTTCTTCATGTTCTGTGAGAATTCTCAAGGATTCCATCCTGAGAAAAGAAAGCAAGACCTGTGGAGCTTTTATTAGTCTAATATTTATTGTCTGATGAAAGGTTTAGGACTTGCTATTTGGGTATGGTTGTTGTAGTTTTGCATCAGCTCTGCTACTAATGTGATCTATTTTAAGATTCAGGAGTGGAGGATCTAACTTTACACTCGGGTAGAATGGGAGAGTTTTAGTGGAATTAAAGTCATGTCTTAATGGAAAAGCCTCTAAAGCCACATGTTCTTGGAGGTTCAGAGGTTCTTGGAGGTTATATGAGGGTGGCCCCAGGCACTCTGACAATTACATAAGACTTATAAATCTGTTTGCTTTAAAGGGCTAGAGGTATGGCATGGAGATGACAAATATAACTGAGAAAATAGAACTGAGAGAATTTCAATATTTTGAGTCTGGGTAACTAAGAAAACAGGAAAATGGCATTGCCATCAACATATAGGGAAATCAGGAAAAGGACAGTTTTGAGGAAAAGATAATGAATTCAGTTTCATTGTTTTGATCTCACATATAAACTCCGCACATCCTCAGTCCACACTTTAGACAAAAATGAAATGCTTAAACAATTCAGTTTCAAATAAAAATAACACAGGGACAGTCTTCCATGGCCACATATCCAGATGGTTTATAGTGTGACTAATTATATGAAATAGGGAAAAGGGAAAATAATTCATAGTATGAAAGCAAGAAATATCCAGAACTATCTATGGGTGCTGGCCACCTTCCTCTAAAATATCCTTTGGGATTTCCTGTGATTCTTCTTAGCTTTCATCTTCAACAGAGATTTGAAGTTTAAATCTTTGCCAAAGAACCTCTGACCATAAATTTAATAGCAATTATGCTTCTCCTTCCATCATCCCCCTGAGGCCCCATTGCTCTAGCTTTCCTCGTGCACTCTAATATCTGACATACAATATAGACATTTTCTGCTTCAATAACATCAGTTTTATTTTTACAAAGAAAGCTCTTGTAGGGAAATTGCAATCAATGAGGGGCATATAAGTAATGTTTTTCTTTTTTGATAGGGAGTTTGAGCTGGTAAACAGAAAGGTAAAATATATGTTATAAAGTTATCAATATTCCAGACCACTATAGCCCATAGATAACCTCTTGCCTTTCTGAACTCAAAGAGTATTATAATTGATCAAGTTGAGAAGGCCATAAAGAGTGAAAAATAAACAAAAATAATTTCATAACATAAAAAAATGAAGGAAAGTTAGGAAATGCACGCCTTTGTGACAAAGCAAGACAAAAATTTGAAAACAACATTCATGAGAAATAGAGCTTCACTGGTTCTTTCTCTGATGTTGGATAACATTTTTCATGAGTCCTTTGGATCATTATATTGCTGAGAAGAACCAAGTCTTTCACAATTAATTATCTTTACAATGTTGTTATTGTGTACTTTGTTTTCCTGGATCTGCTCACCTCACTTTGAATCAATTAATATAAGTCTCCCAAGTCTTTTTTTTTTCTTTTTTTTTTTTAAACCCTTGTACTTTTCGGTGTATTGTCTCATAGGTGGAAGAGTGGTAAGGGTGGGCAATGGGGGTCAAGTGACTTGCCCAGGGTCACACAGCTGGGAAGTGGCTGAGGCCGGGTTTGAACCTAGGACCTCCCGTCTCTAGGCCTGACTCTCACTCCACTGAGCTACCCAGCTGCCCCCCCAAGTCTTTTTTGAAACCATCCCCTTCATCATTTCTTACAACCCAACAGTATTCCATTACAGTCATATATTACAATTTATTTAGCCAGTGCCCTGTTGATGGGCACCCCCTCAGTTTCCAATTCTTTGCCAACACAAAACAGCTACTGTAAATTTTTTTTAAAAAAAAGGTCCTTTTTGGAAGGCAGAGTCAAGATGGCAGCTTAGAAGCAGCAAAAGTCGATTCCTCTGTGAAAACATACCAATCAAAAACAAAGCACTTCAAGGGGGACAAAAAAAAAAATCCAACAACAAGACAGAGCTGTTGGACCCTCCTGCTTGATTCAACTTAAAAGGTATGCAGCAATGGTTGAATTCTCTGGTTTAAGGGAAAGAAAGAAGGAAAGGCCTAGGGCTCCTCCCCCACCTACTGTGCTGAGACTTGGGTGGTTGGTGGGATCTCTGGGTGAGGGTTCCAACCAGGACAGAGTACTTTGTACAGAGTACAACTAAGTGAAGCTTGAGGCTCTGACCACAGCTTGCAAGAAGGCAGCTGGAGGAGAGAAGCAGAGAAGAGGGCAGGCTGGCCACAGCCCTTCAGCCACCACATCTCCATCTAGGCCTCTGCCTCTGGAAATTTTGGCCTCAGAGCACTTCCAACTCTGCAGATCAGTTCAACTGGCTTAATCCAGTTTATCAATAGTGCAGAGAAGAAGCCTCTAGAGGGCAGAAAATCTCAATCTCACAGAGCTAGTAAACAACCAGAAAAAGTTTACAAAATAGACAGAAAGCCAAACCCAACAAGACAGATTTCTCCTACACAATCCAACCTGAAAGGTACATAGTTATACCTGAATTCTCAGGTATAAGGGAAAGATCCATCACCCCTCCTCCAACTACTGGACTGAGACCCACAGTGGGAATCCAGCTGACTGGGATCCCAGGACAAAGGCTACAACCACTTGATAACATCACAGGAAGCTCAGGGCTCTGACTGGGCAACTGGCTGGGAGGCAGCTGGCAGAAAGGAGTAGAGGAAGAACCAGGGTTACTACTTTTAGCCTCCACATTTTTACTTTTACCTTCAGTTTCTGCTGGCAGCTGGGGAAGACCTGGCCTTAGGGCACATTAATACAAAAGGTCAGCTCCATCATTCTAATCTAGTTAATCAGCTGAGCTGAGAAGTTCCTTCAAGGAAGAAAAGCCCAAACACACTGATCCAGTAAATAAGCAGAGGAGCAAGAATACAGCCAATGGGGGGGAGAGGGGAGAGGGGGAAGGAAAACATATGAGTAAACAAAAGAAACTATAATTGACAGCTTCTATTCAGGTAATAAACAAAGAACAAATGGAACAGAAGAGGACCAAAAACTTAGAAATTCCAGTGAATTGGACTCAGACTTTGGAAGAACTCAAAACACAATTCAAAAAACAATTAAGGGGGGCAGCTGGGTAGCTCAGTGGATTGAGAGCCAGGTCTAGAGATGGGAGGTCCTAGGTTCAAATCCGGCCTCAGCCACTTCCCAGCTGTGTGACCTTGGGCAAGTCACTTGACCCCCATTGCCTACCCTTACCACTCTTCCACCAAGGAACTAATACACAGAAAGTTAAGAGTTTAAAAATATTTAAAAAAAAAAAAACAATTAAGGGGCAGCTGGGTAGCTCAGTGGATTGAGAGTCAGGCCTAGAGACAGGAGGTCCAGCCTCAGACACTTCCCAGCTGTGTGACCCTGGGCAAATCACTTGACCCCCATTGCCCACCCTTACCACTCTTCCACCTAGGAGCCAATACACAGAAGTTAAGGGTTTAAAAAAAAGCAATTAAGAAAGGTTGAAGAAAATTGGGGGAAAACCTTAAAAAGTAAAATAAGTCATCTGGAAACAGAGACACATGAATTAAAACAAGAAATCGTGTTTTAAAAGTCAGAATTGACCAGCTTGAAAATGAGGCAAAGAAAGTAAGTAAAAGATAAAAAACAATGACCTACAAAGAAAAATAGATCAAAAAGAAAAGGAGGATCAAAAAGTCAGGGATAAAAAGGTCCTTTTCTCTTTTTCCCCCCCTCTCTTTAGGATACAGATAGAGTAGTGGCATTTTTAGGTCAAAGAGTATATACAATTTTATAGCCTTTTGGGCATGGTTCCAAATTACTCCTCAGAAAAAGTGACTTAGTTCACAACTCCACCAACAAAGCATTAATGTTCCAATTTTCCCACATTGTCTCCAATATTTACTGAGCATTGATTCCAATGCGGAAGACAGGCTAGGCAATTGGGGTTAAGTGACTTGCCCAAGGTCATATAGTCAGATTTGAACCCAGGACCTCTTGTCTCCAAGTTCAGTATTCTATCCACAGTGCTACCTGGCTGCCCCTAATAATTGCTTTAATTTCCTCTTCATTGGTTGTGAATTCACTCTTTTCATTTTTGATAATGGTAATTTGGTTTTCTTCTTTCTATTAATAAATAGTTTATCTTATTGGTTCTTAAAACCCATTCTTACTCTTATTTATTTCTTACTTTTAATTTTATTAATCTCACCTTTGAATTTCAGGATTTCCATTTTGTTATTTAATTAGGAATTTTAAATTTGCACTTTCTCTACTTTTTTTTTTAGTTGCATGCACTGATCTTCTCTTATTCTGTTTTATTGATGTAAGTGTTTAAAGATATAAATTTTCCCCTAAGTACTGCTTTGACTACATAACATATGTTGTGATGTATTGTATTATTTTTGTCCTCTTTAATGAAATTATTGATTTTTTCTATGATTTGTTCCTTTACCCACTCATTCTCTAGGATTAGCTTACTTAATTTCCAATTAAGTTTTCATCTATCTTTTCACAGTCCTTTATCGAATGTAATTTTTATTGAATTTTGATCTGAAAGGGAGGCATTTTTTCACTTATTTTCTGCATTTTGTTGTGAGTTGTTTGTTTTTTGGTTTTTTTTTTTTTTTGTAAACCATTACCCTCCATCTTAGAATCAATACTGTGTATTTGTTCCAAGGCAGAAGAGTGGTAAGATCTAGGCAATGATAGTTAAGTGACTTGCCCAGGGTCACATAGATAGGAAGTGTCTGAGGCCAGATTTGAACCTAGGACCCCATCTATAGGTCTGGTTCTCAATCCACTGAGATACCCAACTGTTCCCCTGTTGTGAGGTTTTTAAACCCTAATATATAGTCAGTTTTTCTGTGGGTGCCATGTACCACTAAGAAAAAGGTATATTCCTTTCAATTCCCATTCAGTCTTCTCCAAAAGCCTACCATATCTAACTTTTCTAAAATTCTATTAATCTAGTAGTTAGATTTATCTAGTTCTGAAAGGTGAAAGTCAACGTCACTTACTAGAATAGTATTATGATTTCCTCTTGTATCTCACTTAACTTCTTTAAAAATTTGGATGCTACACCATTTGGTGGATATATATTTAGTATTGGTTATTATATTATATTATCTATGTTATCTTTTATTATGATAAAGTCTTCTTTCTTACCTCTTTGATGTAGTTCTGTTTTTGCTTTTGCTTTGTCTGAGATCATGATTGCTATCCCTATATTTCAGATGAAGCTTAATAGATTCTGCTCCAGACCTTTACCTTTACTCTATGTTTCTCTCTTTACTTCAAATGTATTTCTTATAAACATCATATTGTAGGATTCTGTTTTTTAATCTACTGTGCTATCTGCCTCCATTTTATAAGTGAGTTCATCTCATTCACACTCACAGTTATGATTACTATGTTTTTCCCTCCATCCTATTTTCCCTACGTTTATCCTCTCTCTCCTTTCACCCTATACCTCCCCTAATTTGCACTATTTTCTATCACTCCCCCTTTTCTTATTGCCCTTCATTGCTACTTTTCTATGGGGTAAATTAGATTTCTATACCCAAGCAAGTGTGCATATTATTCCTTTTTTGAGCCAGTTCTGACTAGAGTAAGGTACAAGCATTGCCCACCACCTTCTCTCAATGCAAAATCCTCTTTTTTAACCTTTAATTTTAATTTTTTTAGGTCATTCCATCACAGTCAACTTACCTCTATGCCTTTTGTCTACATATCTTCGCATGTAGAAATGTAAATCGTTTAACTTTATTAGATCCCTCTTATTTACCTTACACATTTACCTCTTTATGTTTCTCTTGATTCTTGTATTTGAACATCAGATTTTCTTTTCTTCTCTGATCTTTTTATCAGGTATGCCTGAAAGTCATCTATTTCTTTAAATATGTATTTTCCCTTTGAAGTATTATACTATTTCACTGTATTGATAAGTTTTGGTTGTAATTCTAGTTCCTTTATCTTATGGACTATCATATTTTAGCACCTTTGATACTTTAAGGTGAGTGTTGCTAAGTCTTATATATTCCTAATTGTGGCTACATGATTTTTGAATTGTTTCTGACTGCCTGCAGTATTTTCTCCTTGGCCTGAAAGCTCTGGAATGTGGCTAGAGAGAGTTTTCATTTTGAGATCTCTTTCAAGAGGTAATTAATGGCTTCTTTCAGTTTCTATTTTACCTTCTGGTTGAAAAACATGAAGGCAATTTTCCATGATAAATTCTTGTAATAAGATGTACAGGTTGCTTTTTTGGTCACAGCTTTCAAGTAATCCAATAATTTTTAAATTATCTCTCCTGGATTTTTTTTCTAGATGAGTGTTTTTTCCAATGAAATATTTCACATTTACTTCTATTTTTAAATTCTTTTGATTTTATTTTATTGTTTGTGGATATCTTAAAGAGTAATTAGTTTCTACTTGCCCAATTCAAATTTTTAAGGAATTATTTTCTGCAGTGAGCTCTTTTGTACCCCCTTTTCCATTTGGCCAGTTCTTAATTTTTAGAAATTCTTCTCTTTAGTGAATTTTTGTGTCTCTTTTAACATTTGGGCTATTATAAATTTTAAGATATTATTTTCTTCCAAGTTTTTTGTGCTTTCTTCACAAAGCTATTAACCGTTTCTTGCATCACTTTTTTTGCCTCTCTTTGCCTCTTTTATTTGCCTTTGCCTGTCTTATTTGATCTTTAGAATCCTTTTTGAACTCTTCTAGGGCCTATGGCTAATTCACATTTTTTCTTTGAAGTTTTGCATGTAGCATGCATGCTGCTTTAATCTTCTTCTGAGTTTGTGCCTTACTCTTTCTCGCTACCACATTCTATCCAGATTCTATTCAATCTCTTTTTTTAATGTTTGCTAATTTTTCCAACTTTTTTTTTAAACTTATAACTTTATGTTAAAGTTGGACTCTGATCCAAGTATGAACAGGCTGGTTTCCTAAGCTTTAAGTTTTTCATGCATGCCCCAGCTAGTTCTGGGGGTCTGCAAGTTTAACTTTTCCTAAAGTGATATGATCTAAAGAGAGGTGTAGTCTGTGATTTCCTATCCTATAATCTGGTTTGTGAGTGACCACAAGGACTCCTCTCTACCCTGTAACTGTGACCTAGGTCCTTGCTTCTGCTAGCCCTCTCTCTTACCCAAGATCTCTGGTCCAGAAATACATATTGACAATGCAACAAAGTCCAGCACCCAATGCCAGGAGAGGGTCATTTGTAATCTCCTTTAGACAATATTTCCAACCCCCTTAAAACCTATGCATCAAGAGATCTGGAAGCACCTCTAACAGCTGATTAAGTCACTCCTAAGGCCTCCAGTTGGTCTGTACTGGGTGTTGCCCTGATTTAGTCACCGCCAAGCCCTATTGTCGGCTTGCTCTGGGTGTGACCCACTGCTGGTTGCATTTGGAGCCTCCCAGCCTCACTCCTGATTTATGCCTTGGGGTTATGGGGTTTGGAAAGGAGAATCAAAGCTGGCTTACCTGGCATACTTTGTACTAGACTGTGTTCCTCTCTTAACCCAGTGAAATAGACTTTTTCTGCCAATCCTCCATCTTGAGTAAGAAAATTACTTCATCCCATTCTTTTGTGGAATTTGTTTTGAAACATTATTTTAACATTGTTTGGAGGGGCATTTAGGAGAGTTTTGGTATTCACTGCCTTTACTCTGCCATCTTGGTCAGGAAACCAATTTTTAAAAATAGTATAACTAATTACAAGCAAAGTTATAAGTTATAAGATATGTCCATGCATAGAATTAGATGTTAAAAGAAATCCATTCAAAATAAGAATTTTTTTCTAAAGAATGTGAAAAATATCTGGAAAGACAGTTTACCAGTTCATGCAAAAGAACCAATTCGTACACACTGGAACAAGTTCAGTATATATGCAACTTATACCTAGTAGCCTAGTGTTTGATAAACCCAAAGACTCTTCAGGCTTTAGTGTTAAGGCCTCCCTATTTGACAGAAGCTCCTGGAAAAATTGGGAAATTGGCAAAAAGTAAGTTTTGAATAATAAATCACATCTAGATAAATTCTAAATGGTTTAAATATAAACAAATGAAAGGTATTGAAGAAAAACTTTCCTTTGCAATATAGCAATAGGAAAAGAATTCATATCCAAAAATGGAATAAAGAGGATGACAAAAGATATACTTGATCATTTTGCTTATATAAAATTGAAAAGGTCTTACACAGACAAGAAATTCCCTGATGACAAATGGTCAAAGGGCATAAATAAGTTTTTTCCAAAGGAAGAAAACCATAGTCCATATTAAAAAAAATCCATACAATCACATAAAAAATGCTTCAAATCACTAACAACTAGAAAAATGTAAATTGAAGCAACTGTAAGATACAACTTCAAATCTACCAGATTCACAAAGATTACAGAAAGAGAAAATAACAAATGTTGGAGAAGCTGTGAGAGGTGCTTCCAGAGTACTTGGAACATAGGTTTTAAGGGGGTTGGAAAAATAAAACAAACACATTAAATCACTGTTGGTAGAGCTTTGAATTGGTTTAAGAAAGCAATTTAGAACTTTGCACAAAAAAATCACTAAATTGTACATGTTCTTTGATTCAGTGTTACCACTACTAGTCCTATACCCCAAAGAGATTAAAGAAAGAGGAAGAGAGTCTATATGTGACAAAGAATTGGAAACTAAAGGAGTACACATCAATTGGATGATGACTGTATAAATTATGGTACCTGAATCCATTACTATTGTGCTAACAAAGTGACAAAAGGACAATTTGACAGTGTAAAAAGGAATCATTTATTCCTTTTTTAATTTAATGGGGACATGGAGATCTTCTTATGATAGAGATGTGTAGGGATTAACCAGTCCATAGTGACAGGAAGTAGAAACCATAGAGACAGGAAGGGAAGGTGGGAGGAAAAAAAAAAGGGAGCCACCATCAGTTGGTCAGGGGGAGTTGCTGACAGGGCTAGCAGTTGCAGGGAAGTTGGCTGCTGGGAGTGTATTGGGTTGGTGGTTGACATTTAGTTGCTGGAATATAAAGGTGGGCCTAAGCTTACTGAGATGACTTTTTGGCTTTACCCTTTAGAGGGCTTTTTGACTTTTGGTGAGGCCAAGAGCAAATCATCTACAAAGTGTATCAAATAGCTCTCTTTAAATTTAATATTTTCTAAATCTTGTGTTAAAATCTGTGAAAATAATAGTGGGACTTTCCATGTACCCTTGGGGCAAACAACACCATGTCCACTAAGAACCTTTCCAGGTGAAGGCAAATATATTTCTGGAATCTTCATGAATGGGTATTGAGAAAAATGCTGAGCACAAATCTACTACCATAAAATGAGGCTGATCTAGAAATAGAGGAGATAATTGTGGATGGGCTTAGAACTTCAGGATGTCTTTTGATGGCATGATTGTTTACAGCCCTTAAATCTTGTACAAATTGATAGATAGGTTTTCCACTTATATCTAAGTTTGTCTTTTTAATAGGTAATAGATGTATTATATTTGAATTTACATGGAATTAGTATTTTTTGTCAATTAAAGAATTTATCACTGCGGTAATTGCCTCAATTGCCTCTTTTTTTTTAACATTTATTAATATACATTTTTAACATGGTTGCCTGATTCATACTCCTCTTATCTCCTTCATCCCCCCCCCCCCCGCACTCCCCCCACCCATGGCCGATGCGTATTTCCACTAGTTTTGTCATGTGTCCTTGATCAAGACCAATTTCCAAATTGTTGGTAGTTGCATTGGTGTGGTAGTTTCGAGTCCACACCCTCAATCACGTCCACCCCGACCCATGTCAATTGCCTCTTTTGATAGAGGATACTGAGGAATGGAAGGAGGTAAACAACCTTTTGTTTTGATTTGCACAGTTACAGCTGATTTGAGTAGGTCTGTATCAGATAAAGATGTGGCCCAGTCAAGGGACATGAATAGGCAGTTTTCAGATAAAGAAATAAAAACTATCAATAAGCACATAAGAAAGCGTTCTAAATCTAATAAGTAGAAGAAGTCAAATCAAAACAACTCTGAGATATCACCTCATACCTAGCAGATTGGCTAAAATGACAGCATGGGAGAATAATGAATGTTGGAGGGGATGTGGCAAAATTGGGACATTAATGCATTGCTGGTGGATTTGTGAATTGATCCAATCATTCTGGATAACAATTTAGAACTATGCTCAGAGGGCTTTAAAAGACTATCTGCCTTTTGATCCAGCCATAGCATTGCTTGGTTTATATCACAAACAGATAATAAGGGGAAAGACTTGTATAAAAATATTTATAGCTGCGCTCTTTGTGGTGGCAAAAAATTGGAAAATGAGAGGATGTCCTTCGATTGGGGAATGGCTGAACAAATTGTGGTATCTGTTGAAATGGAATACTATTGTGCTCAAAGGAATAAAGAACTGGATCAATTCCATGTGAACTGGAAAGACCTCCAGGAATTGACGCATAGTGAAAGGAATAGATATAGGAGAACATTGTACACAGAGACTGATACACTGTGTTACAATAGAAAATAACGGACTTCTCTACTAGCAGCAATGCAAGGATCCAGAGCAAGGCTGAGGGACTTATGAGAAAGAAAACTAGCCACATTCAGAGGAAGAGCTGTGGGATGAGAAACCCAGAAGAAAAACAACTGCTTGAACACATGGGCTGATGGAGATATTATTGGGGATGTAGACACTAATGATAACTCTAGTCCAACTATCAATAATATGGAATTAGGTCTTAATCAATGATACATGTAAAACCGAGTGGAATTGTGCATCAGCTAAGGGGGGCACTTGGGGGGCTTGGGGGAGAGGAAAAGAACATGAAACATGTAACTATGGGAAAGTATTCAAAAAATCTAATATCCAAAAAAAGAAAAAAAAGAAAGAAAAGAAACACAGGAAAAGAAAAAGATGTTTCTGCAAAGCCTTAACTCACCTCCCTAGTTTGGATAAACCTAAAGAACAAATAATTATATTTTTAAAGTTTGATTTACTGCATATTATTTACATTTTCTCTATTGTTTTTAAAGACTAAAGACAAAATTAAAATAACAATAATGTCCTTAAAGAAGAAAAAAGATGTGGCCCAGAGAGATTCAGGCATTTCAGTTGGTATTTCAAAATTTTCCACCTCCTGACTGTCTAAAAGAAGTACAGGGAGCAGATTTAAAGATTCCTCAGGCAATTTTAGCACCATAGCAACATCTTGGGAGCATGTTATTGTGGCTCTGAGTTTACATACAAGGTCTCTCCCTATTAAATTTATAGGGGCAGCAGGCATTAGAAGGAGAAAATATTCTACTGATAGAGGTCACACAGATACCATTCGAGGGGAAAGCTTTGGACCTTCAGAGGTGCCCTGGATATACCTACTACATTTAGAGAGCCAACTGAACTGCACTTGGAATCTGGTTTACTCATCAACATTGATCTGGAAGGTCCAGTGTCTAAGAGGTAAGCATAATAAGTGTCCCCAATTTTCAAGGTTACATGAGGTTCAGTACTATGTAGGGGAGAATGGACTGGGATAACTGGTGTTAAGATATCAGTGTCTGGGAAATCAAAGGTTTCATTCTCTGATTCCAGAGTCCTTTCTCCCCTCTCCAACCTTCATAAAGGTCCTTGACCATTTCTCTGAGGTTCTTCTCATGGAGGGAGATTTCTACCCTGAGTATTACATAGATGAGCCCCATTTCTGATATATTGTTGTAAATTATCATTTGCTTCATTTGGTTTAGTGTTTCTAAATACGCTTCTATTTTGATATTATTTCTACAATTGTTATGATTTCTAAAGTTGTTATTCTTAGAGTTCCCATTATTTCTAAAATTTATGTTATTGAGCTGGTTCCAGTTTCTACAGTTTTACATTACATGACCCCTTTTTCCACAGAAGTAACATATTGGTGTTTGATTTGTGTATTCTTGCAAAGAGGCTATGGCCACTGCTTGATTTGCTTTTTCTCTTTTAATTTCCTCCTTTAAATTTTTAATTTCTCTCCTTAATGTCTCTATTAAGTCACTGTTCTTCTCATCTTTCTTTTCATGGTAGTTAAATTACATAAACTGTTACTCTCCTCAATTATTCAAGGTCCATTGGTCTTAAAATAATTTCTGACCACTTTACAAAATTTTTTTACCAACTGTCTTCTTATTTGTCTGACATCCCTTTCTCTGGCAAGATCCAGGTCTCTCTCTCTCTCTCTCTCTCTCTCTCTCTATATATATATATATATATACACATCCCATCTCAATAAGTCTATCCATAAATTGGGATGGATTTTTATTGGGGTTTTGTTTAAGATTTTCAAATTTTGGCTATGTACCAGACCTATTGGAGCAATCTCTTATTATGGTTAATAATGCCTCTTTAGCCTGGAAGACGCTTAATTAATCTTGCTCATTGTTGGGGTTCCATTTTGGGTCTTGTGTTGGCCAATGAACTGCTTTCCTTCTCTGAGCCTGATTGACAAGAGAAATTATTTTATTTTTGTCTCTTTCAGTCAAAAAAGCTTGGAGCAAATTTTCAATATCAATCCATCTGGAATCATATGTGCAATAAATTCTCTCTAGCTTTTTAATAATCACAATTAGATCATCCTCAAAAGAAGGAATATTTTGCTTAAATATCAATATCTTGGGGGGCAGTGAATGGTGTATGATGCCTTAATGAAATAACATCTCCATTCTTATTAAAGGTGGGTACATATTTTAAGGGAAATAGGCCTGTAACTGAATTATTTTTGTTTTCTGCCTCTTGTTTTCTTGTTTGAGTAGCCATAGAATAGGTAATGGATGTAGGTGGGGAAAAGGTTGAGTGGGAGGAGTTTGGGTAGATTTAGAGATAGATAGAACTGGATGAGGAGGAGTTGAGGTGGTTTTAGTATAAGCAGAATTGCATGGAGCAGGACTGGACAGAGACTGAGTTGACTCTAAGGATAAGGGAGTATTGAAAGATAAACCTCTCTTCTTACTCTGGGATTTTTCAAGCCTTTCTCAATGCTTTTATATAAGCCTTGAGATCCCCCAAACTCTCCTCCAGTTTCTTATAAAGGTCACTTGAGTCTTTTCCAATGTGAAATTTTAGATCAGCTTTGAGGTCAAACAAATTATCATTTTGTTTTTTCCTGAGGAATAGGTAGAATACCAGGCCTCCTATTGGTAGAAGTACAGCTAGGAACAGTGCTATATAGAGCCACTGTGAAATATTCTGTTGCATAATAAGCCATTTTAGAAAGACAGGAAACAGCATCACAATTTGAACTAGACTACTCAGAATCATAGTTAATCTAATTGCTAATTTTGTTTGTAGTTCTACTTTCTGTCAGTAGATAGTACTGTTTAGCATAAAGAATTAACAGCTGTAACAGAGTTAACTGCTAGTAACATTTAGGGATAGTTTCAGTAAAAAATAAGGAAAATGATTAGAAGATTCTAGGTTTGAGTCTCCTAGCTAGCTCATGAATTAAATATAAGGGTTAAAATAGAGTTTTTGACAAAATAAGAGAGCAGCTTTTAATAATTTAATTTTTAATGAGAATATAGTAGAATGATAAATTAATATTATCCCTTTAATTCAGAGAAAAGAAAACTTCTAGCAGCTCTTAACAATTAACAATTTAGCTTAATTAAAATAGAGATAGTAAAAGAATATAATAAAGGAGAGAAATATAAGAAAGAGGTAGAGAAAGAACATTTCCTAATGTCTGTACTAGTTATCCTATAACTACCTAAAACTGCCTATATCTACCTATAACTACCTCTACTAACTACCACCCCACAAAGTTCCAACCCAATCCAGCCCAATCAAAACCAACCCAATCAGTGTTTAATCCAACCCCAATTAGGTCTGTCAACAAAGACCATCCACCTTCCAAAAAGCTCAAGAAACAAACAAAAAAAAAAAACCTAACAGCCTAAATCAAAAGCCAAAAACCTGAAAGCCACAAAGCACTCTAAAGTCTAAAGCCAAAAAACCCTCTCAATAAGCTCAGGCCTGCCTTTATATTTCAGCAACTAGATGACAACCACCAATCCAACACACTCCCAGAAGCCAAATTCCCCACAACTGTTAGCCCTAACTGTCAGCAACTCCCCCTCACCAACTGACACTGCCCCCCCCCCCCTTTTTTCCTCCTTCCCTTCCTATCTCTCTGGTTCTGCCTTCCTCTCTCTATGGTTTCTACTTCCTGTCACTGTGGACTGGTTAATCCCTATAAATCTCTATGGTAAGAGGACCTCCAGGTCACCTGTTAAATTAAAAAAGGAGTAAAGAATTCCTTTTTACAATAGAAACCTAGGAAGATATGTATGAACTAATGAGGATTATGATGTGCAGAACTAGAAGAATAAATGATACCATAACAATAACAATTGTAAAGAAAACTATGAAATATTCAAAAACTTTGATCAATGGAATTATCAGTGATGATTCCAGAGACCTGATGACAAAGTATTCTACGCAACTTTTGACAGAAGATTGATATCATTCATTCATAATTCATAATTAGTTTTACATTTTGGGATGTGACCCCTGAGGAGATTTTTTATGTATATTCATCAGAAAGGTCTTTTATTACTTAATTTTTACTTGGGCAGGAGGAGGTTCAATTTTCAAATGAGGGGGAGGTTCATTGAAGAAAACAGAGTTGTCCAAAAGGGAAAAAGCATTGATTTTTTTTCCCTCAGAACTACACAGAAGAAAACAGGAAGAAGGCCAAAAGAAGTCACAGACAATCAAGACAGCCTCCAGTAAAATCAGTTGAATTTATGATGCATTTTAAAATTATAGTATTTTGTTCATAACATAAATCAGTTTTAAGTGTATACTGCTCTACTCTGCTTATGGAAATGTTTGCTTTCTTTGGTGTTAGTTTCATTCAGAATTTTTTTTAAATACCAAATTGAGAAAGCCATCCAACAAAAGTAGCTTGTTTGTCAATTTTTGACTCATTACAGTATCTTGGGCAAACTAAATCATGTTTTCTTAAAAGCCAAATGATATATCATATCCTACTATGTCAACTCTCATTGCATGCAGAATATTGTTTGGTCAAGTACATTTTGTCTAGGTGATGCTTTTGCAAATTATAATTATAGACCTATATTCCTCAAGTTAAAAATAGTCTCTACTTCCTCTTATTTCAGATAGCATTCTTTATATTTTATCATAATCTCCCTTCTATCACATTAGTGTACAGTACATACTGTATCAACTTTTACTAGACTCTAAGTTTCTCAATGTCAATAATTATGTTCTTTCTCAAATTTGTATAAAGGGTGTGTTCAGGATAAATCTAGTAGGGCCCTCCTGAACCCTTCTAATGCAAGAGTTCTTGAACTGGAGTCTACAAACTCCCAAAGCATCCTTGGCCTATGAATTTGGATGAAAAAAATTACATCTTTATTTTCAATAACCTCTAAATGGAATCTAGCATTTTCTTCAATTATTAATATAGGGGACAATTTATAGATGTTCATAGGCTTCACCAGATTGCTATGACATCAAGAACCCCTACTTTAGTGTCTCTCTAAAATTTAGGTGGTACAGTAGATGGAGTGACAGGTTTGTAGTCAGGAAAACTCATCTTCCTGAGTTCAAGTCTGACTTTGGGTATTTATTAGTTGTATAATCCTGGCAAAGTCAATTCATCCTGTTTGTCTCAGTTTTCTCATCTATAAAAATGAGTTAGAGAAGGAAATGGCAAACCCCTCTAGTATCTTTGCCAAGAAAACCCCAAATGGGGTCACAAAGATTTGGATATGACTACTCAACAATAAAAACTATGAAATTACCTCGACAGGTATCTTTTTGATGAAGTATGACCTTATCTTTCCCTGAATACTCAATAACCCATTAACATCAAGTTGAAATTCACTGATGATTTACTGAAGATAAATTTTAGCATGAATGAATTTTCTACCTTTGTGATGATTTCAAGCCTTGAAGTAGGGCTACAAGACCTGAGAGGTAGAAAAAACAAGAAGAAACAGAAATACAGAGGAATAAATATATGGAGACAAAATTTGAGTTCCTACAGGGATTAACTTCCAAACATTTCTAAAAGAAGCTGAGGAGATCCTAGACCAGTGATGGAAAACTTTTAGAGACCGAGTGCCCAAACTTCAACCTTCACATCACATGTGAACTGCTGCTTTAACCCAGACAGGGGACAGAGGAAGAACTCCCACTGGGGTACTGGGCAGAGGAGTGAGGTGAAAAATGTCTTTAGGTGTGCTTGGAGAGAGGGAGTGGAGAAGCCCTCTCTGGCATGTGTGCCATAGTTTGCCAACATGATCATAAGACCAACCAGGGATTGAGGAATAGTCAGAAAAAGTCATGATATGGAATAGTAAACCTGGACCTTGCTCTTTATTGATATTGTTAGTTACATAGATTAGATATACAGATTACATATACAAATCCATATGATTCTAGCATAAGCATATTTACACAGCAAGTAAGGAAGTGTACAAAATCTTATATGAAGCAACTTTTAATGAAATCTCACAATGTTCTAAATGCCACCCTGAAAGAGATATTATGACATCTCCCAAGGATAAATCCACAAAGAATCAGGATCAAAAGTATTGTTTTCTTTTGAAATTTTTTTTTACTTTTAAAAATCACTTAGCTAACCTGTTAATTTAATTGAATCATTAAATTAAATTAACCATTTAATTAGCATTCTTATAACAAACTAGAACTTATCATGCTACTCTTTTTGAAGTGCCACAAAGAGTGATAATTTAGTTTCCTCAATGCCTACTTTAATTCCTTCCATTTCTTTTTCTTCTCTAATTAATTGCTACAACTAGAAATTCTAATTCTATATTAAATAATAGTGGTGATAATGGGCATCCTTGCTTCACTCCTGATCTTATTGGGAAGGCTTCTAACTCATCCCCATTACAGCTGAGACTTGCTGATGGTTTTAAATAAATACTATTTATTATTATGAGGATAGACCCTTTTATTCCTATTTTCTAGTGTTTTCAAAAGGAATGGGTGTTGTATTTTACCAAAGGCCTTTTCTGCATATATTGAGACAATCATATGGTTTCTGTTAGTTTAATTATTGATATGGTCAATTATGCTGATGGTTTTCCTGATATGAAACCAGTCTTGTGTTCCTGGACCAAATCCTCTCTGGTTATAGTGATAATCTTTGTGATATATGTTATGTAGAGATGGATGCATGGAATCCCTGCAAAGATATAGGGACAGCCTCACCCAGAATTCCAGGAGACCCTCTTGGAGAACTTTGGGTGAGGGGGCAGTTGAGAGGAGTTGGCAGTTGCTTTGTGGGGGTTGAGGAGAGCAGACTGACTGCTTACTGCTCCAGACTTTGGGGGTTCACCTGAGTGGCCATTGTGGCATAAGCCAGTGTGGTTTCTACTTAGGGGTTAGCCTGTTTGTTAGAATTAATCCTTATAAATATCAATATAATAATTATTTAGTGATTTAATGAATTAGATATATAATTTATCTAACAAGAGAACAAATTCAGTTAGGTGCTTTCACCCCCTCCTGTGGGGGGGGGCAGCTTCAACCTAATAGTTCAGGGTCACCTTTCCTTATTCAAATACCTTCATTAACTCCTCTAGTTTTCCTTTCTACTTCTTAATATAACGTTTACCTTCAATATCTGTGCCTGGAAATTATTTGGGGGAATACATACAACTCAAGTCTGGTCATCTAATTTGAATCCTGTCAGCTGCCAGTTTTAAGAAGATCATTTATCCCAGTCCTCAACAGATAGCTAGCTAGCTTCTACATATTTCTCTATCAGACCTGTGAGGAATATAAATTAGAGAAAGGGAACATCATTGGGGTTCAGCCATAACAGAAACTTACCAGAAGAATCTTAACCAGTCTCCATTTCCAACTGAAACAGCAACTGCTGGGGGGGTGGAGGGGAGGGTTGAGATCCAGGAGTGTCTAACCCCCTCCTTTCTCATTGAAGTCTGTCAATCAGTGCCAGTGACTTGAAGGTCTACTGGCCCTGACACATTTATCTGCTTCTCCAAAATATCTGTTATTATCATCACAACATATACTGCTGTAGTCTCTTTGCTAGTATTTTATTTAAGATTTTTGCAATTATGCTCATTAAGGAGATTGGTCTCTAATTTTCTTTCCCTATTTTTTGTCCTTCTGGCTTAGGTATCAGTACAACATTCATGTCATAAAAAGGACTATCATATAATTGAGTAAAGTAGCTCCTAATAATTGCCTTAATTTCCATTTCTTTAAAGCTGTCTTCAAAAACGCAAGGCACAGAGGCTTGAAAGGGCCCAGATGTACTACCTGACCTCTCTGCGAATTGTGCTAGTGCCAGGGCCTGGGACCTCAAGGGGTAAGTTCTCCCTAACTGGGGCAATCCACATCTCAGGGTCCCAAAGTAGGCCCACACCCAGGTTCTGGCTCTTGTGCAGTAGGTCAGGGAAAAGTGGGGTAGGGGGGTCACAGCCAGCACTCTTCTGTTTGGGGTTTTGCTTCTGGATTTCCCTTATCCCTTTAAATTCAACTCTCTTTGCCTACCTTTCAAGTTGTGTTCAGTGAGAGAGCCCCCTCATTCATCCTGCTTTGACTTTGGTCCTTATGGGGCACTTTCTAAAGATCAGTTTGGAAGGATAGTTGAAGCAGTTTTGGCTTTTGCTGCTACTAAGCCATCTTGGCTTTGCCCTTTGAGTATAGTTCTTATCTAAGAAATATGATCTAGGAAAACATTAATATTATAGAGATATCTTATTAGTCATTAACTTTTACCATTAGAGTAGCTATATAATGTTAGGATTTTCTTATTGTTATTTATTCCTATTGTTTTAAAAAAGGACTAATGGCATCATGGGGTGATGACTTGTGCATGGATTGGATTGAAGTGAGGCAGAGTTGCACAGTCAGCACACTCTCTCTTCCAGAATCATACAAGTTCAGTGGCAAGACAAAAGTCAGGATAATTAGTTGTGACCTAGGAAGTCTTTAGTGTCGGACCAAACTCTAAGTCCTTTATTGCATCTGGTTTCACCTGCCTTTATGGTCTTTTGAAACACACTGTTCTCATCCTATTCCATAAGGGGAAGTCTTCAAAGGCTTGGGGTAGACATCACCCTAATCCACTGATAGATTTGTGGCCCATTGGTTACCACATGGTTTAGCCCATATGCCCAGATGGTGGTCACTGTTAATGCTATAGGTCAGTGATGGTGAATCTTTTAGAAATGGAGTGCCAGGCCCTGCCCCCATCCTGCCCTCAGACCAAATGCCATCCACCACCACCACCCCACCCCCCAGAGACCAATTCCCACAAAGGGAATTTCTCCTGCTCATGAAATCACAGATCCTTTGCATGCTTACATCATCATATAACTTCTGAAGTTCATTACATCAGGATCGGTATGAATCAGAAAGATAGGTTTTTGAATTTGCCACAGGAGTCACTAATTCATCTTACTTAAAAAGGTATAGTTAGAAATTTTGTTGAATGAAAAATCTAATCACCAAAGAACCTCTAGTATCTATTCAAGTTCAATTTCTCACCCCATTTATTGTGAATTAGGGGACAGAGATGCAAGGACTTTTCATTATATATTATGGATAGCATTTGAATATATTCATTAGAAAGGATGAAATAGAGAGTGATAATTTTGTCTGAGTATCACAAAGTCAATGTTTCTATACAATAGTGGAGATAAAATTATTCATATTTTAGTCCCTTTCCCTCTTTTCCCTTTAATTTCTTATTAATATTATTATATTTTCATTAACTTATTTCATTATCCAACATTGTCCTAAGCTTCAAGATGCATTCTACATGAGCTTACTGTTAGGTAAGCAGCAAGTATTAGCATTGTCATTTTATAGATGAGAAAACAGGCTAGTAAGTACCACAGACAATAAGTGAATCCAGCTCAAATGGCTGTGTATGCTGTCTCTGTGTAATTGTAATAGCACTGGATTAGATAGATATATTGCTACAGTTCTGGCCATTGCAAAGAGGTCAATATAATCATATCACTTCAACTCTATTAGCAGATAGTAGAAAGTACAGAAGCATACCATGAATATGTAAAAGGCATTAAGCCAACCTGTTCTAAACTAGAGCTACTGATATTTCCTGTCTCTGAATTCAAGTCAAATCAACAAGTAGTTTATGATATTTTTATATGCTTAATACTGAGAATCAAAAGAAAATAAAAAATAGTCACAGATCTCAAAAGTTTCCAAATATAATGAGACACAATGCACAAATAGTCATGAAAATACAAAATAAAAATGCAAGAAAGTTGAAGGAAATTTCAGGAGGATGACATTAGCATCAAAAGAGGTTGGGAAAGGTTGTTTGCAGAAGGTAAAATTTGAGCTGAGATGTAAAGGAAGCCAAGGAAGCCAGGAGGCAAAAATGAGGAAGAACTCCACACTTGGGAAATAGCTTGTGAAAAGACTGAGTCAGAAGTTGAAGTATTGTGTGCCACAATGCAAGAAGGCCACTATAGCTATACTATAGAATACACAGAAGAAGGGGGGAAAGTGTAAAAAGGCTGTAAAGGTAGGATTGAAAAATCTAAAGTGAGAAGTTTATGTTTTATCCTATACATAAAAGGAAGCCATTGGAGTTTAGGGGAATGATATGGTCAGCCTTGCAGTTTAGAAAGGTCATTTTGGTCCCTGAGTGAAGGATGGACTGTAGTGGGGAAAGATTCGTAGCAGAGAGACCAACTGAAATGTTATTACAATAGTCCAGGAGGGAAAAATTGAGGGCCTGCACCAGGATGGCAAGGGGCGAAGTATAAGAGATGTTGCAAAATCACCTAGGCTCAAAACTGGATGTCATCCTTAACTGCTCTCTCTCCTTCACCCCTTCCATACCCAATTTGTCACCAATTTCTATCAATTTAACCTTCATAACATCTCTCACCTGTATCTCTTTCTCTCTTCTAGTTTGCCTTATTCTCAGCTATAAAATAATCTTCCTAAAAAGCAGATCTGCCAATGTCAACTCTCTATCTGTCACCTCTAGTAGCTCTTTATCACTTCTAGGATCACATATAAAAGTCCTTTATTTGGCAGTCAAAATCTTTCACACGCTGCTACCCTCCTACCTATAATGGGGAAAACCAGGGAAGGTACCTTAAATATTACTTGCGGGCTCACTGGGGTGGATAGGAGACAGGAAGGGAGAATGGGTGAGACTTTACAAGTCTGGGAACCAGGTTTAACTACAAGGGAAAGACCATTGACTGAAATGGCAGTTAAGCCTGACCAACTGTCACTCAGCCCCACCCAGCCTGGAATAAATACAGATTAATACATATACACAATGAGGACCTAAAATTACTAAAAGCACACAGGGAATCAGTTTAATAATAATAAGAGAGGATTGGAAAGGGGGTTAGGTAAACTATGGCTAACAACCCAGGACTGTAGTCAAAAAGGGTAAGATCTCTAGCCAACCAGGCTTCTGCCAGGCTTTGACAGCTTGGCTAAGGACATGGGGAAGAGGGCTTGAACTTGGGATCTCACAACTCTTCCAGGGATGTTACAGGATGCCAGGAACCAACTCCTCCAGAACTGATGTAGCCAGGTAAGGATTGAAGTCTGCAAGCTGTCCACCAGATCACAGGCCACTTCCCTACTCAGTGCTGTCTTGCAGGATTGATGTCCTCTGCTTTCAATCTTCACCACTCTCCAAGATCCCAGGGAATCAGGGTGCAACTAATCTATCTCTCAGGTCTCCCAGGGTCAGTTACAGCTTGTTCCAACCACCATGGAGTCTTTCTCAGAGACAGAGCAAGCCACTTCCTGTTTCCCCATTCCATGTGGAATTCTCCAGTCCTTCCTGCTAAGTCTCCTACATAATAATTAAATAATCTTCCTCACAACATAACTATCCAACCCACAAATCAGTGACACAACTTTTCTGTTCATCTCACACTCTCCATCTCTTGACTCCAAGCTTTTTTACTGGCTATTCCTGGAATACTCTTCTCTTCTCATTTCTGTATCCTGGCTTCCCTGGTTTTCTTTAAGTTCTAGCTAAAATCTCATCTTCCATGAGACATATTTCCTGAATCTTCTTAATGTTAGTACCTTCTGTCTATTGGTTATCTCTAATTTGTTGTGCATATAACTTTCTTGTACATAGTTGTTTTCATTTTTTTCCTCCCACTAGCCTGTGAGATCCCTAAGAACAGGAATTATCTTTTGTTTTCTTTAAATCTCCAGAACTTAGCACAATTCTTGGTATAAAGCTGACATTTAATAAATGGTTATTGAATGACTATGTAAAAATCCCAAGACTTAGCAAGATTGTATATAGGGGTAAGAGAAGGTGAATCTGTTTGAGAAGTCAAAGATGGTACCAAATTTGCAAGCCTGAACAACTGGAAGAACAATGGTGCTCTCTACGGCACATTCAGAAGATGAGAGGGTTTGGGGAGAAATATGAGTTCTGTTTTGCACATGTTATATTTAAGATGTCTATGGCATATTATTGTGATGGAATACTACTGTATCATAAGAAATGATGAACAAGTTAATTTTAGAAAAACATAGAAAGAGCTATATGAAATTAAGAAGCATGAAACAAGCAGAACCAAGAGAATGTTATAAATAGCAACAGAAATATTGTTGGAAGAATGATTTGTGTATTTCTATCTCCAGAGAAAGAACTGATAAATATACATCTTTTTAATTTTTTTGAAAATTTGTTTGTATATTACATTAAAAGTCCCAGTAAACTCCCTCCCTTTCTCTCTTCCCCATTAGAGAAGGTATCTTTTGACAAAAAGATATATGTATATATAAAATATATGTTATTTAAACAAATACATTTTCAAAAAAATTTTTTAAGATGTCTAAGGATATCCAGTTAGAAATGTTCAATAGACAGTTGGAGATATGATGACAACATTGCTAAACAGATCTGAGAATTATCTGTATAGAGATAATAATTTAATTCATGAGAATTGATGATATCACCCAGTGAAATTGCATAGAAAAAGAAGAGTATAAAGTATAAAGTATAGAATTCAAACTATATGCAAAATCACTGTCTTTATAAATCTTCATAGTGACTATCAATAGCATAGTATATTAGTAAGTATCATAGCCTTCTGTGACTTCTGCTAAAGACTAGTAAAAACTGCAATGATTAACAATGAATTCCTAGTCATGGTTAAGAAAGATGATGCAGAAATTGTTTTCCATTAATTTCTCCATTCTAACAATCTTTTTCAAAACTGCACCAGAACTAGAGGGGAAAAAAGATACATTGAAAAGAAGAGAGATACTCTAAACAAGTCTGATGTGTTTTGAAATGCTATTGAACTTCAATATTTAAAACTCCCATTTACCATCTCCAACCCCACTCTGCCCTATCCCCTATAGAAATTTAACACTAACTGTTATGGATAAAAGGGGTACTAAAGTTGGGGGTGCTCTCCTTCCCTTGCTGAGTGATGGAAGGGTAAAAGGTGATTGAGGTGATAGGAGATGAATGAATGGGATGGCTGAGTTTAGGGAGAAATGGACAAGGCGGTATTAGGATGGTAAGGGTACAGGGTGAGGTGTTCAGGAGAGGCAACTAACACAGACTAGACACCCAAGTTAGAGATAGAGGATACTGGGATAATGGGCTGAATCCTTCCAGACAGGAAAGGTACTTTTATAGACACAAGGAATAGGGCCAGTCAGAAGTGGTTTGAATCTGACTTGAGGGCTTTCTTGTCAGTTTCTCAAGTCCTCAAAGGAGGAATCACAAGGCTCCTTCCTATCAATGAAACTGAAGGGATTCAGGAGGAAGTCTTGGGCAACTACTTCCTCCCAAGATGGATGCCTCCAGTTTCCCTCAGAAAATAAATAGAATAATTCCTTACCCTTCAACCCTTGCCTAATTATTCAACACAATGATTCTCCAGAGGGTTTGATTAGGTAACAAAGGGATTTATTAATATTCAGGGTTGGTCAGGAAGGAGAGAGGGATTTGGGATATCTAACAGCTGCTAGGGAGAAACTCAAGATGGGGGAGGGTCACATGAATGGGTTAGACTGAGAGAAGGACCTGCTTCTCTCAGCCAGGGAAGATTTGGCTGCTTTTAAAGTAGAGGGAATACTAAAGGGATAGTTTGAATTCAAAGATGTCCTACTTGCCTATTGGGGAAAACTGAATCCACAAAGTCTATTCACTAAAAACCTAAAAGCCACCCTGCCTCCCAGAGCCCCAGGGAAACAGGCAGGGAAACAGGGAAATAATATGGAGAAGGTCAGGGAAAGGTCCAGAGAAATTAGCTAGCTTCAAATTGTCCCGAGACAAAGCACAGGCCAAAAGCAAAACCGAAAGCCAAGCAGAGCTCTAGTTAGTCCTTCTGCTCTGTTCAAGCCTCAGTGACCAACTCACTTCTCAGAATTCTAAGCCTTCTAACTGCCAGAAGTTTTCATTTGAAGCCCTGCAAGAGCAAAAGCCTCTCTTGCATTTTTTGCATTACATAACCTGAACTCTAAGACAACCTTTAGATTTTAAAGGAAAAACCTTAAAATTGAAGCTAAAACTTGCTTCTTCCCCTACTCTCTTATTGAATAAGAATGGAGCTGAAGTTTTTGTTGATCTGTAAACAAGCCTCTTAAGATAATGGGGTAGGAGAGAAGTGGACATGTGACTTCTGGCATCAGGAAGACCCATCTTTTGCCCTATTGCCCAAAGTGAGGTTGAAGTACACCAATGAGAGTGGTTCTGTGGCCATAGAAACTCAGACAGAGGAGGTGACTAAGAGAATGTTGCCATACCTGTGGTATGGCTGCACAGCTGGTTGAGAGGTAGGGGGAAGGTGGCTAAGAAAGTTTCAGTACATGGGATATAGCTCCAAACTGAGTAGGGGAACCCCAGTGCACACAGTCTGGCTCTGAGCTGGCTCTGGAGCATAGGCATGCCCAAGGTCTGGCTTGGAGCTGGCATAGGTGGTTCAGGAAGGAAGCTGCAAAGAGAATAGCCAGCTGAGGTCTTTTCTTTCTCTGGCCTGTTTTTTATTATTTAATAAATAATTCTAAATTAAGACAAAGTTTCCAGAGAATTTTAATCACAATATCCCTATATTTTCTACTTAAAGATCCTAGTAAAGTGGGATTTATCTCCCATTTTGGTCACATATTAATTACTGTTCATCATCTCATCTTCATATTTTCATCTGCATCTAGCACAAATCTCCATTTTAATTATGTACACACAACCATAAAGCAAGTTTCCAACTTTCCTAATGGGATACCTTCAAAGAGAAGGTGGGAGGTAAGTTTCTTGGGAGTAAGCACTCTGTCATTTTTTTTTTGTCATTTATTTTTGTATATCACAGAGCAGTTGCTTTGCAAATACTGAGTGAATGAATGATTCTAAAAGTTGGTTCAGCTAAAGAAACTATTTTTTTAAAAAGCATTGAAATATATACATTATGGGTCTTTGGGCAGAAGTAATACTTCTTAGTCCATATCAGTCAGCTATGATGATCCTCAGCAAACAGGTCAAAAGGACCCACAGTTTGCATTGATCTTGGCACCACTTATTCCAGACTCTTTCTTTTCTTTCTTTCTTTTTTTTTAATTTAAATTAAACCCTTACCTTCTATCTTAGAATCGATATTGTATATTGGTTCTAAGACAGAAGAGTGATAAGAACTAGGCAATGGGAGTTAAGTGACTTGCTCAGGGTCACACAAGCTAGGAAGTATCTAAGGCCAGATTTAAATCTAGGACCTTTCATCTCTAGACCTGACTCTCAATCCACTGGGCCACCCAGCTGCCCCTACTGGACTCTTTCAAGGAAGGAAAGTATAGATCATTATTTACAACCAAAGAAACAGCAAGGCCTCTCTGATATAGAGTATTTAACTTATTATGAGGTTACAAAGATTCAAGTTGCAATGATCTCCACCAATGAGGTCTTTCATTTCAAAGTTTGATTGATGACAAATTTGATTGTTTATATAGTTGGACATAAAGTATAAATCTTTCACAGTGGCGAATCATGCAGAGTGGCCTAAGGTTCATGTACAGCATAAAGGGGTGTCCAAAAGTTTCTATTGAGAAGTGTGCCAAACCTTATCTCAAGAACACATATCTGCTGCCATCATAGTACCAGCCTACTTCCATGATTCCCAATATCAAGCTACCAGAGATGCTGGAACTTTGCTGCTCTCAATGTGCTCCTAATCATCAATGAACCAATGGCTACTACTATTGATTATGTCTTGGACAAAAAGTTGGTGCTGAGAGAAATGTGTTCATCTGTGACCCCAGAAGTGGAACCTTTGATATTTCCATTCTTATCACAGAAAATGGCTGTGATAAGTCAAGTCCATAGCTACAGATACCCACTTGTGTGAGGAGGACTTTGACAACCAAATAGTCAACCATTTCATTGCTGAGTTCAAGAAAAAGCACAAGAGGAGTTTTAGAAAAAAATGGAAAGAACTACATGACATATAGGGAACATGATAACAAAAGAGCTTATGAATGTCCAAACATAGCCTCTCTTCCTGGGTTCAGCCCAGGAAGGAGATTGACTTCCCTTTATGAAGATAACAGCTTCTAGATCTCTAGCCTTTGTGCTTGCTCATTTTTAAGCAGTAAATACTATCACCTCCTATGGCACACTGAACCTCATGGAAAAGGCCCTTAGGGGAATGCCAAACAAAATAGATTGATGATATTGTCTTGGTAATTAGTTCTATTTGTGTCCCCACATTCAAAAAACTACCACAGGACTGTTTCAGGGCAAGGAGCTAAACAAGACTATCACTCCTAATGAGTCTGTTACTTATGGTGCATCTCTCCTGATTGCCATCTAATCCAGAGATAATCTAAGAATATTCAGGATTTACTACTTTTGCATACTATTCTACTTTCCCTTAATATTAAAACTGTGGGGTAGTTATAATTCTGATCAAATGCAATATCACCAATCCCTACAAAGCAGACATAGACCACCTACTCAGAAATCCAGCCTGGTGTGCTTATTCAGATTTACAAAGATGAGAGACCAATGATAACGGATAACATCCTGCTTAGTAAGTTTGAGCTGACAGAAGTCTCCCTTTCCCCAAGGAATATTCCTCAAATTGAAGTAACATTTGACATTGATGCAAATGATATCCATAATGTGTCTGCTATGAATCTGTATCCCAACGATATCAAAATAAAGGGAGACCTAATTGTACAAAAAATATTTATAGCAGACTTTTTGTGGTGGGAAAAATTGGAGTGTCCATCAATTGGGGAATGGCTGAAAAATTGTGGTATATGATGGTGATGGAATACTATTGTTCTGTAAGAAATAATGAACAAGATGATTCCAGAAGGAACTGGAAAGACCTACATGAACTGACGCAGAATCAGGAGAACATTTTACACAGTAACAGCAATATTGTGGAATAACCAACTATGATAGACTGTAATATTGTCGGCAATACGATGATCCAGGACAATTCTGAGGAATTTATGACAAAGGATGCTCTCTATCTCCAGAGAAAGAACTGTGGGCATCAGAAAGCAGATCAAAGCATTCTATTTTTTACTTTAATTTATAGGGGTTTTTACTTAAGGGTTTTGGTTTTGTATGACTATTCTTTTAAAAATGAACAATATAGAAATATATTTTGCATGACGGTGTGTGTATAGCCCAGATCAGATTGCTTACCCTCTCTGGGAGGGGGGACTGAAGGAAGTGGGATCTGGATCATATAACTTCAGAAAACTTATGTGGAAAATTGTTATTACATGTAATTGGTGAAATAAAATATCTTTATTAAACTTATTTTTTTTTTAAAAAAAAGAACTGAGCTAAACTATGAATTTAATCTTCTATGTAACCCCTGTCCCAAAGCCCATTTGAATAGGCCACTCTCCTTGCTAATGGAGATGAATGCCCTGCCCTGCATGAAGGGCAGAATAGAATTGGCAAGAGACCACTTTGGGACTCTTCAACTTTCAGCTCTTCATTAATACTCTTCAAGTGGTGAGTCACTTCTGACTTCCAGTTTTAAGAGAGAAGGTCAACTGCACCTCAGGTTGCTGAAGGAAAAGACTGGGAAACATAAAAGGAGTGAGTAATCTCCATCATATCCCTATCTTCAGCTTGTTACACTAGATTTGAGAGTTTCCCCTTGGGTAAGATCCAGGACTCTCTCTTGTTTGAGCTGTTATCTTACTCACAATGGGAGAGTTCCTTCATTCTTTATTGTCTGGTATATATTTTTCTATATATACAATTGAAAAGATAAAAATTAATATTGCCTTTACTTTCTGTTGTATGGATTTCTACTATATGTATTCTACAATACAATTAATTTTATGCAGTATTGATTTTTGTAATTGAATCTGTATCTGCCTACTGTCATCTTTCTATGTCCTTGAACTGAGCTCAGGAATTTTATTTTCCTTTTGAGTTAGTTCAAAGTTATAATTAATGGGAAATACAATTATCTAACATACTTTCAGCTTCTGAGAAAAGATCAAGCATCTGAAATTATCTTTAATTCCTAAGAGATACATTGTCCCTGAAATTTCCTTACAACTATTAAAGAAAGCCTTATCTCCCTATCTGACATTTCTAGGAGCAGGTGCACTAACAAGGTCTGCAATACATAAATGGGTCCTATAAATAAAGTAAATATTACTCTGTGACAGAGTAGAGTGATTACTAGCCCTACATTGGTACTAACCTGTAATGTAATGCAATGTAATGTGTACAATCATACTGTCCTCATTCCCATGATGCTGCCTATAACAAATTACATTATTTCCCCATCTACTCAACTCTTTTCTTTTTTTTTATACTACCCAAAACTATATGAAAGCTAATAAGTCCTACTTCCTGATCTTTGGTCTTCAAGACAGGCCATTGACCCAATTTATTGGCTACCACTCTCCTAACTAATAAATGATCATGCTCAGAATGTCTCTAAGTTTACCTTAATTTTCTAATGTAATACTATATATGATTTATGTTTTGCTACCTATTGAAATAAATGAGTTTCTTTGTATCCCCTTAGTGTCCACCTGTCATCCATCTCTCACCTGTGACTCCAAGAAACTATAGCACATACACCAACCACACTCTTATAAAAAACTATCTTGCAGATATACTAAATCATGTTGAGGGGAATCCCCGCTCATACGGGGATGTGTACCTCATGTAGACCTCCAGTGGCAGAACGGGTAGATGAGAATAATTTATTTCAGTGGTCATGAAAGTGGCTGAAGCAGGTGCTCTGGTGTTCTTAGATCTTAATCAGACATCAAAGAGGTCATCCACCATATCTCAAGCCATCAGCAGTCATCTTGGCTTTTGACTTGCCTTTGGACTTTGATGCCTCTGGAATAGAGCTGATGATTTTGTGCAAAAAAATCCAATCCATGTGGAAGTAAATAGACATCACTCATCCCACTTTACCATTTTGCATTTTATTATCTCATTGTTTTATTTTATTCCTCTATTGAAGTTCTTTGGTAACAGACAAGTGACAAAGCAGCAGGTACAAATACACTGGGAGTTGTAGTCACAACCTTGCACCCAGGCAGCTCGGGGATTAGTCATCTTTTCACTGGACCAAAATAGCTGTGGGATTCAGTAACTCATTGTGTGTCTGAGAAGATTTTTTTTTATTTTTTATTTTTTTTAACATTTATTAATAATCATTTTTAACATGGTTACATGTTTCATGCTCCTACTTTCCCCTTCACCCCCCGCACTCCCCCCACCCATGGCCGACGCCCATTTCCCCTGGTTTTGTCATGTGTCCTTGATCAAGACCAATTTCCAAATTGTTGGTGGTTGCATTGGTGTGGTAGTTTCGAGTCCACACCCTCAATCATGTCCGCCCCGATCCATGCGTTCAAGCAGTTGCTTTTCTTATATGTTTCCTCTCCTGCAGTCCTTCCTCTGAATGTGGGTAACATTCTTTACCATAAATCCCTCAGAATTGTCCTGGGTCATTGCATTGCTGCTGGTACAGAAGCCCATTAAATTCGATTTTACCACAGTATGTCAGTCTCTGTGTACAATGTTCTTTTGGCTCTGCTCCTTTCGCTCTGCATCAGTTCCCGGAGGTCTCTCCAGTTCGCCTGGAACTCCTCCAGTTTATTATTCCTTTTAGCACAATAGTATTCCATCACCCGCATATACCACAGTTTGTTCAGCCATTCCCCAATTGAAGGACATACCCTCCTTTTCCAGTTTTTTGCCACCACAAAAAGCGCAGCTATAAATATTTTTGTACATGTCTGTTTATCTATGATCTCTTTGGGGTACAAACCCAGCAATGGT
Source organism: Gracilinanus agilis (assembly GCF_016433145.1). Taxonomy (NCBI): domain Eukaryota; kingdom Metazoa; phylum Chordata; class Mammalia; order Didelphimorphia; family Didelphidae; genus Gracilinanus; species Gracilinanus agilis. Next base: position 420,708,987 of record NC_058132.1, on the reverse strand, counting down.
ATGGCTGGATCAAAGGGCAGGCATTCTTTTATAGCCCTTTGAGCATGGTTCCAAATTGCCAGCCAGAATGGCTGGATCAGTTCACAACTCCACCAGCAATGCATTAATGTCCCAATTTTGCCACATCCCCTCCAGCATTCATTACTCTCCCCTTCTTTCATTTTAGCCAATCTGCTAGGTGTGAGGTGGTACCTCAGAGTTGTTTTGATTTGCATTTCCCTAATTATTAGAGATTTGGAACACTTTCTCATGTGCTTATTGATACTTTTGATTTCTTTACCTGAAAATTGCCTATTCATGTCTCTTGCCCATTTATCAATTGGGGAATGGCTTGATTTTTTATACAATTGCTTTAACTCCTTGTATATTTGAGTGATTAGACCCCTGTCAGAGTTTCTCCTTATAAAGATTTTTTCCCAATTTGTTGTTTCCCTCCTGATTTTGACTAAATTGTTTTTGTTTGTACAAAAGCTTTTTAGTTTAATATAATCAAAACCATTTAATATATATTTTGTAATTTTCTCTAACTCTTGCTTGGTTTTAAAGTCTTTCCTTTCCCAGAGATCTGACAAGTATACTATTCTGGGTT
>NC_058132.1:420679557-420703400 GCF_016433145.1 Gracilinanus agilis | reverse complement strand
ATTCCTATACTTTTCAGTGTTTTCAATAGGAATGGATGCTGTATTTTGTCAAAGGCTTTTTCAGCATCTATTGAGATGATCATGTGATTTTTGTTTGTTAGACTATTGATATGGTCCATTATGTGGATGGTTTTCCTAATGTTGAACCATCCTTGCATTCCTGGTATAAATCCCACCTGGTCATGGTGGATGACCTTCATAATTACTTGCTGGAGTCTCTTTGCTAATATTCTATTTAAGATTTTTGCATCTATGTTCATTAGGGAGATTGGTCTATAGTTTTCTTTCTCTGTTTTTGGTCTACCTGGCTTTGGAATCAGTACCATATTTGTGTCATAAAATGAATTTGGTAGGACTCCTTCTTTGCTTATCATATCAAATAATTTGTATAGTATTGGGATTAGTTGCTCTTTGAATGTCTGATAGAATTTACTTGTGAATCCATCAGGCCCTGGCGATTTTTTCTTAGGGAGTTCTTTAATGGCTTGTTCAATTTCTATTTCTGATATGGGATTATTTAGGTATTCTATTTCTTCTGCTGTTAATCTAGGCAGTTTATATTTTTGTAAATATTCATCCATATCTCCTAAATTGTTATATTTGTTGCCATATAATTGGGCGAAATAGTTCTTAATGATTGCCTTAATTTCCCCTTCATTAGAGGTGAGGTCTCCCTTTTCATCTCTAATACTGTCAATTTGGTTTTCTTCTTTCCTTTTTCTTATTAGATTGACTAGTACTTTGTCTATTTTATTTGTTTTTTCAAAATACCAGCTTCTAGTCTAATTTATTAATTCAATAGTTCTTTTACTTTCGATTTTATTAATTTCTCCCTTCATTTTTAGTATTTCTAATTTAGTTTTCATCTGGGGGTTTTTTATTTGTTCGCTTTCTAATTTTTTGAGTTGCACGCCCAATTCATTAATCTCTGCCCTCCTTAATTTGTTAATACATGCACTCAAGGATATAAATTTCCCCCTGAGTACTGCCTTGGCTGCATCCCACAGAGTTTGGTAGGATGTCTCATCATTGTCATTCTCTTCAATGAAATTGTTGATTGTTTCTATGATTTCTTCTTTGACAATTTGGTTTTGAAGAATCATATTGTTTAATTTCCAATTGGTTTTTGACTTGCCTGTCCAGGTGCCCTTACTGATTATTATTTTTATCGCATTATGATCTGAGAAGGTTACATTTATTATATATGCTCTTTTGCATTTGTTTGCCATGATTCTATGCCCTATTACATGGTCAATCTTTGTAAATGTACCATGTGCAGCTGAAAAGAAGGTGTATTCCTTTTTGTCCCTATTTATTTTTCTCCACATATCAATTAGATCTAATTTTTCTAGGACTTCATTCATCTCTCTTACCTCTTTCTTATTTATTTTTTGGTTTGATTTATCTAGATCTGAAAGAGGAATATTTAGATCTCCCACTATTATGGTTTTCCTATCTATTTCCTTCTTGAGCTCTGCCAGTTTCTCCTTTATGAATCTGGATGCTATACCACTTGGTGCATATATATTGAGCAGTGTTATTTCCTCATTGTTTATACTGCCTTTAATCAGGATGTAATGACCTTCCCTGTCTTTTTTAATCATATCTATTTTTACTTTGGCTTTGTCAGAAATCATAATAGCCACTCCTGCCTTCTTTTTCTCATTTGATGCCCAAAAGATTTTGCTCATACCCTTAACCTTGAACTTGTGTGTGTCTACCCGCCTCATATGTGTTTCTTGTAGACAACCTATGGTAGGATTTTGGTTTCTGAACCACTCTGCTATTTGCTTCCGTTTTATGAGTGAGTTCATCCCGTTCACATTCAGAGTTACAATTGTTAGTTGTGTATTCACTGACATTTTTTGTATCCTCCCCTAGACCCACTCCTTCTTATTGCACTATTTTCTTTTACACCAGTGGTTTGCTTTCAGCCAGTATCCCTTATCCCCTCCCTTGATTGACTTCCCTTTCTGTCCCCTCCCTTGTTGTTCCCTTCTTTTTGTTTTTTTAAAGACCGAATGAATTCCCTCCCCCTTCTTCTTCCCTCCCTTTTTGGCCTCCCCACTCCCCTGCTCCCTTTGGTTTATCCCTTCTGACTTTCTCAGTAGGGTTAGATGGAGTTTTTTATCCAGATGGATAATAAAGCTACTCTTCCTTCTCCGGGTTGATTACACTGAGAGTAAGGTTTGATTATTACCTCTTAATGCTCTCTTCTTCTCCTTCTTATGGTAGTATTTATCCCCTCCCCTTCCCATCCCCTCTTTGTGTGTAATAGAATATCTTATTTTTCTTATTTACTCGGATTTTTCTTGGTGTCCCCTACTATTCCTCCCCTCTTTCCCACCCCCCATGTCATCTTAGACCATTTAGTATCCTGTCCTCTCCCTATGAATTATTCTTCTGGTTGCTATAATAGTGAATATTATAATAGTGTATAGAGTTCACTACAGAGAATTATACATAGCATTTCTCCACCTAGTAATACAGATAATTAGATCTTATTTATGCCCTTAAAGAGTCAGGCTTAAAAGACTATGAGTTTTCTTTCTTTTCCCTCTGTTTCTTATTTACCTTTTCATCTTTCTCTTGATATCTGTGGTTGAGTGTCAAACTTTCCAATTAGTCCCGGTCTCTTTTGTGCAAAAACTTGGAATTCTTCAATTTTGTTGAATGCCCATACTTTCCCCTGAAAGTATATGGTTAGTTTCGCTGGGTAGTTGATTCGTGGCTGAAGACCCAGCTCTCTTGCCTTTCTGAATATTGTATTCCAAGCCTTGCGTTCTTTTAGTGTTGAGGCTGCCAGATCCTGTGTGATCCTTATTGGTGCTCCTTGATATTTGAATTGTCTCTTTCTGGCTTCTTATAAGATTTTTTCTTTGACTCGAAAGCTCTTCAATTTCGCTATTATATTTCTGGGTGTTGACTTTTCTGGGTCCAGTGTAGAGGGTGTTCTATGGATCCTTTCAATGTCTATATTGCCCTCTTGTTGTAGAACTTCAGGGCAATTTTGCTGAATAATTTCTTTGAGTATGGAGTCCAAGTTTTTATTATTTTCTGCTTTTTTTTTTTTTTTTTTTTTTTTTTTTTTTTTTTTTTTTTTTTTTTCTTGGTCTGTCACTCTCTCATTGAGATATTTCATGTTTCCTTCTATTTTATCAGTCTTTTGACTTTGTTTTATTTGTTCTTGTTGTCTTGAGAGATCATTGGTTTCTAAATGTTCGATTCTAGCCTTTAAGGACTGGTTTTCGGCTCTAATGTTTTGGTTTTCCTTTTCAATCTGGTCATTTTTGGTCTTCAGTTGTCTTGTCTCACTTTCCAATTGCGAAATTCTGCCTTTTAAACTGTTATTTTCTTGCCAGATTTCTTCCATCTTCCTCAGCATTTCATTTTTAAACTCTTCCATAACTTGTGACCAGCTTTCATTTTTTTGGGGAGGTTTGGATTTTTGTTTTCCCTCCTCTGTTGTCTGGATTTTCTCTTTGTAGAAGTTGTCGAGTGTTCCAGAGTTTCTCTTGATGGTCTTTTTCTTCTGGACTTCCTTATTGCTGGCCATTGTTAGCCCCGCCCCTTTTCCGCTTTGTCTTTGCACTCCGGGTCTGCCTGGGCCTTGCAAGCTTGGGGGGGGGGGCCTCCGGTCTCCTTGTCCTCGGGGTCAGGCCTCCTGGTAGTTCCCGGTCTGCCCCTCTGCCCGAGGTTCCTTCAGCAGTCTTTGGGGCTGCTTCCACAGCCACGCTCAGGTCTGCACCGGGTCCTCACTGGAGGTCCAAGCCTGGGCTGGAGATCGTTATTCAAGCCTAGGGCACTGCCTCTGCCTGCACTGATGCTCTTAGGGCCCTGCTTTCACCCCCCGCAGAAGGTAGTGAAAGTCCGTGGGCTGGAGATCTTTATTTGCACCTGAGGCGATGCCTTCAGAGCTTGGGAAAGGCCGCGTTTTAGGGGCCTTTGTCCAGGCCCGAGGCGGTGCCTTCACCCACGTGGGCACTCAGGGAAAGTCCCAGCCACCTGGGGTCCCTCGTCTTGCAGCGCACAGGTACGGGCTCAGGGGCTGCCAGTTATTATCTGGTTGCCCCAGTCCTGTTTACCGGCTTGTGCGGTGTGGGGGGTGGGGGAGGGGCTTCTTCCTCTCGAGTTTTATTGAGAGCTGTTTCACCCCTTTAAAGTGTGGAAATGCCCCGATTCTGTGTACCTTCAATGCTGCGCCCTGTTGTGGTGTTCCTTCGTTCCTCTGGACTCGTTTTTATTTCCCCTTGAGGGGTCCTGTGTGGTTCGGTCAGGAGAGATCGAGCAGCTGCTCCTTACTCTGCCGCCATCTTAACAGGAAGTCTCTGAGAAGATTTTTAAGAAGAGTCAGTCAGGGTGTGAAAGTGACAAAGCAATGCTGGACCAATTATAGAATTATCCTCTTGAAGCTAAAATTTCACATTCGGCAAAAGCAGTAGTCCACCTAAGGCAAGACAACTACCAGAAGATTTGATATCAACAGATGAGAACATTTCCAAGTGCAGTTTGTTGCTGATGCAGAAGGAAAACTGAGACAACAAGAAGACAGAAAAGGGGTCAACAGCTTTCAGAGATTTGGTATATAGCACCACATTTACTCATCTGGACTAGAATACTCACAAACATCAGGATTTGTTTGATGAAAATTATGGGGAAGTTCAGACGCCACTAAGTGAAAAATGACCTTTACCAGTAGGATAATTTCTCCATCTCTAAGAAGGCAGCATTTAACTTCCTAAAAATAAAGAACAAGCAAAGTTTAGAGAGATAGGATTCTTGGCTTAGTAAGAACGCAGATGAAATTCTGTTTTACACTAATAATAACAACCTAAAGCACTTCTATGATGCACTAAAGATTATTTATGAAGCTGTTCACCATATACCTCAGGTTGCAGTCACCTTTCTCCAAACTTACAACTGAAGAAGTTTTGAATGCCATTGTGGTAGTTGGTGCTAATTCCATTCCAGGAGAGTTATAAGTTAGATCTATTGATCATATCAAAGCTGATTGAAATCTTCTGGGTTACATGACAAAAGGAAGTTATTCCCCAGGAGATCAATCCTCTGTAATCCTTCTCTATTAAGGAAAAGGAAATGGGTTGCCTTGTAACAATCTTGGAGGGGGGAAGGGAATGTCTCTCTCTTAGTAACTGCCAGAAATATTCTTACAAGAGTCCTATTTAATAGATAGATCCTTCACTTGGAAGATGATCATCTACCTGAGAGCCAGTGTGGCTTCAGAAAAGGTAGATATGGTGGTGTTGCTGAACCACTCCAGGAAAAATGCCAGGATCAGAACAGAGCTCTCTACATAACATTTGTTGATCTAAGAACTTTGACACTATCAGTCCTGAGGGTTTATAAAAGCTTATGGTAAAATCTGGTTGCTTAGAGAAGTTTATCATTATTGTACAACAGATCTGTGATGGCATGCTTGTATGAGTTCTGGATAATGAGTGATTCTCTTGCACTTTCCCAGTCATTAATGAAGTAAAGGCGGGCTATGTGCTTGTTCGCATGCTTTTTAGCATCAATGTTGTCAGATGCCTTTGATAAGGATAAAAACAACATCAAGGTCAGCTATTGCACTGACAAATTAATTAACTTGAGAAGACTACAAACCAAGACTAAAGTAAAGGGAGAGCTAGTACATGACTTTTTGGCACTCAGTGTAGCCTCTGAGACTGAGATGCAACAGAATATGGATTAATTCTCTGCTGCTTAGGTTGATTTTGACCTAAAAATTAACATGAAGAAAACAGAGGTTCTCTACAAGCCAGTACCACATGGAACTATCTGTTTCGGCAAACGGAGAAATTTTGAATGCTGTGAATAAGTTTAGTTATCCTGACAGTATGTTTTCCGAAGATGTACACATAGATTATGAGGTTGAAGAATGCATTGATAGAACTAGCTCAGTTTGGGGAGGCTCCAAAGAAAAGTGTTGGAAAGAAGTTGCCTACCAAACTGAGGTCTACAGAGCCTGACCTCATTGTTGTATGCTTGTGAAACCTGGACAGTATACCAGTACCATTTTGGGAAATTTAGTTCTTACAGTAATATTCATTAAATTTGATGATCATTGGGAGAGGTAGTAATCTTACTGCTTCTTCAAAATCAAGTGGTACATAAGCAGTTTTAACAATTTCCAAAAATGGTGGATTGAGGCAAAATAGAATCATTAATGCTATTTTAATGTAATAATTAGCCAAAGACTCTCTAGAAACTGTAAAAAAGATGTTTTCCAATGATTCTATTGCCTCAGCTTTATTACCATTTTTTTCTAATTATTTTAGTCATTTCAAAGGTTAGTGTGACTGGGCAATGGATGAATACTGTGTTTCTCTCTGGCAAAAAAAAAGAATAAAAATCACTTCTAGTGATATGAATCAACAATTAATCTCAAAATAATCATCAGAAGTGATCCAGATCAGCTAAAATCTCTAGATAAAACTGAGGAAACATAGAATGAAGTTGTTCTGATAGCAAGTGAGATAATGAATTGTACATGAATTGGTTAAAGACTATTTTTTAGTGACCTGCCTAAAATCTGGCTTTATCCTAATTAGTCAGATATTTTTAGAGTTTAAATGAAAGGATCAAAGTCTTTTTCTTCATTCAAACTTTTACTGAAGTATAACCAAGAATTGGAATATTCCCAAATCACTTCAGATGGAGGTACTAGCTTCTGAGAGCAAACATTTGACATCTCACTACCAGCTAGGATTGGTCGTGCAGCCAGTACAAACTATCTTTAAAAATTGCAAAACTGGAACACTTTCTTTCCCTTAAAATCCAGAGGTGAAGATTTTGCTCACCCATAGCATGGGTATAATGAACTGACTGATGGGTGGAAAGGTTGTCTTTCTCACATTCTGAGGCCCAAAGAAATAGACTGGGAGTTGTTTTAGACTATTTTGTTTGTCCTTTTCAATTTTAGGCACAGGTGGTGGAATTCCCCCCTAGACTTGAACTTAAGCAATGGAGACTTCAGAATCAGGATTCCAGGCCAGATGTTGTTGTTCCCAGCAGGGAAACACTGAGAAGCCATGATCTAGGACTAAAGCCCAAATGGGATTTTTGCACTTGGAACTTGGTGAAACTATGCTATATATAGTAACCAAGCTAAACTGTGAACCTCATCTTCCTTTTCTCCCCAGGACTAACATGGTATATGGAGGGAATCATAATCCCCAGGTACTGGAGCAGTGATGTATGTACATTTGTTCTTGCTCTAACTTTGAAGTAAATATTCCTTAAAAGTGACTAGATAGAACAGGGACCTCTTAAAGGTGAGAGAACATGGTTGGTGGGGTTCGAAACAAATAAGAGACCAGATACCTCCCAAATCCCTTTAAGAATATAAGAGAACTTGGGTGAGGGGTGAAATATAACATAGTTGGCCTCTATGCATTAGGTCCAGGGAGATCACAGCTATGAAAGAATTACTTTTTATTAGGAGAAGAGAGGAGAGAGAGAGAGAGAGAGAGAGAGAGAGAGAGAGAGAGAGAGAGATGCAATCTGGTTAAAGTTACATGCTAGTCTCAATTTGAAATGCATACAGGCTATTTAATGTTCTTTCCTCCTCCTCCCCTTCTGGATTCTAGTGTATTGTAGAACCAGTTTAACAACAAAACGCTTAGTGAAACACGGCCAGGAACCTTGTTTCAGATTTACTTTGGGTACAAATGACTTTCATAAAGATGAGATTAAAACAGTCCATTGTAATACACAATACTATGATTGGAGCAAATTTTATATAGTTTTAAAAAATGAAATAAATAAAACAGGAATCAAGCTAGATAATTAAGTAGAAAGACTTTATTTTATCAAAATATAAAATGACAAACTATGCAAATGAAATTGAAATCATATTATGACATTCACATATAGCAAAGAAAAACTGAACAAAGCACTTCATTCAGATATAGTTCTTTAATAGTAAGACAGCTTAGGCCAGTGATGGTGGACCTTTTAGAGATGGAGTGCTAGGCTCTGCTGCCACCCCCCAAATTGAGTGCTATGCCTGCCCCCTCCAGAGACCATGTGTCATGCCCCTACCCACCCCCACATGCTGGATATGCCCACCCCCACCCCCTTATCCTACACAGGGGAGGGAGAAAGCTCTCCCATTGGGCTACGGGATGGAGAAGCAAGTGAAGTGAGGAATGTCCTCAGTGAGTGTAGAGAGGGGGAAGGGAGTGGCCTGAGCACTCTGCTCTCCTCCAGCTCTGCCACCTGTGAGGCACCCAGCTTACCCTTGTGCACTCCCATTGGGATGCTGGGCAGAGAGGCAGAGAATGTGAAAAAATGCTGTTAGGCACAGAGGAACAGCTCTGCCTGAGTCTCTCTGTCTTTCTAGCAAGAGGGATGGGGCAGGAAGGCCATGTGCCCACAGAGAGTGCTCTGAGTGCCATCTTTGACCACTGTACCATAGGTTCACCATCACTGACTTAGGCTAAGTCAGCATCGAAAAGTATATCATTTGAACCAGTTTTCCTGGTTAAAATGAACAGATTTCTCATTAAAACATTTTATTACTATGCAATGAAGTAGCCAAAGTATTCTATTATCTTTATGTGAAAATTTTAGCATGATGCCTTTGACATAATTAGCATTCAATAAATGTTTTTTGAAGGAATGAAAACCTTGTAATATTTAGAATTTAGATATTATATAGATATATATTTTAAGGTGTGGTCACCAGGAATCAATAATACAGATTGATTCCATAATTAAAATAGACCCAAGTCAGGATGAGTTTTATGCTAGTTTATTTACAATTAGGAAGGTAGAAGGAAAGGAAATATAGAGAGGGAGAGGCTAGTCCAGGCCTGCAGAGGCCTGGATGGAGAGAGGATTAGAAAGGCTAATTAAAGTAGATTACACACCACAAGGCCTTAGCAATCAAGAGGCAAGAGGCCTACTTAAGATAGAGATTCTGGAAATGCCTAGGTAGACAAAGGAAGTCAGCCTAACTTACCCACGTGACAATTCAGAGGAGAAGCTGCCTGAGGTCTCAGCTGAGATCCTTTAGCACCAAGTTCAAAGTGGGAACTGCCTCAACAGGAAGTAACCATCATACTTGAAGAGATCGTGTCTCTCATCACTTCCCGTGGGTCCACCTCTAATTCAAGTGGACAAATGGCAGCCTCTACACTGATTTGGACTGCCCAAAGGGCAGTCCCTTATTCTTGATTTGTTACTTATTGTCACGTGTGGGTAACTCATCTCCCCTCCCCACTAAGGGAGGTGGGGATGACATTATCTCTGGTGGCTAGAGTTTTAACTATGAATGGGCTTGAGCTAATTCCATTTACACAAAACCTAGATTAACACATAATGATTAATGGACTATAGGGAATTTAAAGGGAAGCAACATGACAGAGGGTCAGCCTTAAAATTATGAAGAACTAAGCAAGTTCTGTCACAGACTGGTTCTCTGATCAGAGAAAAATCATTTAATCTTTCAGTGCTTCAGGGAATTCCTTAAAAGTAAACATGTTGCATGAGTTACTAATTTGCAGTGTGATGCAGTGTAGTGGTCTTGATCTAAAAACATTTTAAAAAATCCCAGCTCTGAAACTTATGCATGTGACCTTGGGAAAATCACTTAACCTCTCATTTGTCTCCTCTAAAAAAATAATTGGAATGTATTAGAGGACTTCTGAGTTCCCTTCCTGTGATCTGCATTAATGTGAGAAAGATTCTTTCTCAAGGACTTTCTTACTCCAATGAAAAAACTGGTCAGAACTCCCCAAAAGTCGAATCTTTTTGTAAAATTACTATAAATCAACCAGAAAGCAATTATTAAGCATTTAGTATATGTCCAGGCCCTCGGTTCTTATGCTAAGAACACAAAGGCAAAAGTCAAAACAATCTTTGACCTCAAGTTGCTTATGAAGCAAGATGACAGAATATAGAACAAAAATCCTGGCCTAAGGGACTTTAAAAAGAAATGTTGCCAGCCAACTGTGGATGAATATTAACTGTTAGGGACTGTGGAAAGGTGATGATATGCTAGATATCCCCCAAACTCTCCCCTGAGACTTAGAGATAACCTATTCTAGTAAGAGCTAGAAAGAATCATCTCTAGGCTCTTTTACTCAACAATATAGATGGCCATCAGGAGTCCAATAGAGATCCCTCAAGAGTCCAAAGAGATCCTAAGATAAACAAGACAGGAAGGTTGAGAATAAAGCACAGAGAGCAGATCATCAACTGCTTCTAGATATCTGGAAGGATCCAGTATTTCCTTGTGGCAGAATCTCAGCCCAGCCCAGCCAGAGTCTTCCCTAGGGCCCATGTCTATAGGCAGGGGAAAGTGATTTCTGAGCATTCTGGGATGGTCTGGCACAATACTCCATAACTGAGCCAAAAGAGACTGAGCCCAGTCCAACAAAGTCAGAACCCACGTGTGTAGAGATTGGGTGATAGAGGCAAAGTCCTGTGTAGAAAAAGTGGCCTTAGCCCAGCTACAGAGAGGAAAGATAGGAAAACCCTAGGCAAATTTTAACTGAAACATTTTCTGAACTATGGTGGCAGCTCAAAAGAGTAGTTTCTAGACCCATCACCAGGCACAGTCTGTTTCAAGGAGAGGTCCCAGAACCCTATGACAAAAATAAGCCGGACAGAACTCAGTAGCAAAAAGGCCTGGAATCCCTTGAATGAGGAATTTAATTAAGCCTAATTTGGGTCCAGTTAAGCATTGCACACACCATTCAACTGTACAGCTTGACCAAAGTGCAAGCTCCTAACTTTATGAATAAATCAAGGAAAACTATGAACACTCTCAAGAATATGTTGGTTTAAGAGACACTGTTAAAGAATAAAACTACCCTACATAAATTCAGATAAAGAATCAAAGTAAAAAAATATCCTAGCCACAAGAACTACAGAATGTTTGGAAAAAATGAAATAAGAGATACAGAATAAAAAAACTAGGGAGGAAATTTTTAGGAAGAAAAATTGAGACCTTTGTAACGATTAAAAAAGATAAAGGCTGATATTATGAGGAAAAGCAATATTTTAATTACCATGGCCATGTTGATAAAATATATAAGACCATGCCTGACTATTTCAAAAAATGCTGCCCATCCGTACCTCCTCCCATCGTGTCTGCATAGTCAAAAAGGTCTTCTCAAGGCCAACCTCTGAATTTAAGCTGCACTATACATTGGAGACGTCACCATGTCCAAAACCAGAAACCCATTGGATCACGGAAAATGTAGTTTCAAAGTCCCCCACATGTCCACAGGAAGTTTGTCAAATACTTTTAAATGGAACCCCCAGAATTCCAAATAACACACCTTAGTGGGGGAAATGGTGGAAAAACCTTACTCAATAACTAAATGCCATGAAAATTTGAATAAGCCAGCCATAAAATAGTGACTTAATACAAGAACAAGAAATAACTAAAGAAAATCAGAGGAGTAAAACAAACAAACAAGAAAAGGAAACCTAAAATTTATAATATTAAAAACAATTGGCCTGGAATAAAGGTCAAAAAAGATGATCTAAAATTTTTCTAATGGAAACTTGATTACCAAAAAAGTCTAGATACAATATTTCAAGAAATTATAAATTAAAATTCACTGGATATTGGCTAAGGGGGTTAGGGGAGTTTGAGGGAGAGGGAAAGAACATGAAACATGTAACTATGGGAAAATATTCAAAATTAAAATTAAAAGAAAATTCACCAGAACTCTTAAAATCAGAGGGTAACTGAAAATAGAAAGAATCTACTTATTATCTGAAGAAAGAAACTCCAAAGTGAGAACTCTTTAGTAAAAGAGAACTGGGAATATTACAGGCAAAATCCAAATCTTCCAAGTAAAATATGACAAGCTAAAAAGAAGGAATTCAGCTTTAAGCTATCAGCTTCACAAGGATCAACTGAATCAGCAGGGGGAGGGGGCTCTCAGAGCTCTCAGAGCTCTCAGCCTTTAGACCATCACATCATCCCCCCAAACCTGCCTATAATTGGATAGGAAAAGAAGAGCAAACAACAATAATTAGCACCTAACTCTAAAGGATTTTTATGGAGACAAAGAGCAAGGTAAAGACAAAGAAGGGAACAGTGAGAGCAAAGGAAACACACCCAAAGCCCAAAAGAAAAATATGGATTGGACACAGATTCTGGAAGAACTCAAAAAGGACTTCAAAAAGCAATTGAAAACAGAGGCAGAGGAAAAGTGAGAAAGAGAAATTAAAGTGATGCAAGGAAAAAGGAAAGTGATGCAAGAAGAAAAAATAAAGCAAGAAGAAATGAACCAATTGAAAAAAGAGAACCAAAAACTGACAGAGGAAAACCAGGCTTTAAAAATCAGAATTGACCATCTAGAAACTAATAATTTCATGAGAAATCAAGAAATAATCAAGCAGATTCAGAGGAAAATATAAAAAGAAGGAATTCAGATATCAATGAGACAAGATTGTCAACCTGGAAAAAAACCCTACCAAAATAAAGAGTCTTTAATCAGGGCAAAAAGATTATAATCTGGGATCTCTCAAAGTACTGAAGAACTCTCCCATAATTCCTTTCTCCTTCCTATAATCCTCTCCTCAAAATTCCCTTCTTTTAGCTGCTCTCTGAAATCACTCTATCCCTAACTTATTCCTCCAATGGTACCAAAGATGGGCAGAGGAGAACAGGGTTATACAGTTTCCTGGATGTGTTCCCCACTCCCCCAGCCCCTAACCTGGAGAATCTGTTCCTTTACAGAGGGGCCTGGAAGGGACAGCCAGAGGCTAGGAAGATGAGGAAGTGGTATTGGCCCCCAGGTAATATGTGACTCTCGCAACAAGGTAGCCATCAAGATATTCTACAGCTAAATTCCACAAGATTTAGTAGCAGCCACAAAAATGGAAAGGAAAGCACTGAATATACTATAGATAGTTCTTGCTTTAAATAAGTCCTATTCTGTAGATCTCTATGTTAAGTATTTTTTTTTTGTAAAGCAAATTTGCTCCCAGACTTGAGTAAGTGAGAGAGGTTAGGTGGGAGGCAGGAACTGGGTGGAGGGAAGTGGCCAGTGCATGGTTCAAAGGCACAGCCAGGGACCGAGAAGTGAAAGCAGGAGAAAGAATACACTGGGCCCTGGGCCACCATGTGGGAGCCTGGCCAAACCAAGAGGAAGAACACACAGAGGACAAGGACACCGACATCAGAGGACAGGATACAGGAGGGTCAGCAACAGGCACCACAGCACATGGCATCCTAGCAGAGATGGAAAAAGACAGGCTTGTAGGGGTCAGACATGCATGTTTCACATAATTGGACTGCACAGATATAAAGTCATACAAATAAGGAAGAAGATCAACCCTTGAAACTCACTGTCATATGAACAAAGTGTCTGGGCAGAGGAAAACATACTACACTTACACACACACACATATATATATACACACACTAGCACTTGGATAAAAAAATATTTTATGCTCAATAGGAAAATAAGGAAAGGGGGAAATGGGGAGAAAGGAAACTAGAGGGAGGGTATATTAAAGGAGAGATTAGTGCTAAGCAAAACTCTAAGAATGTACAAAAATATTTACAGCTCTTTTTGAGGAGGCAAAGAATAGAATTTTGAGTGGGTGCACATAAATCAGGGAATGGCTGAACAGATTATACTACATAAATGAGTTGGAATACTATTATGCTATAAGAAATGATGGAATTGAGGGCAGCTGGGTGGCTCAGTAGATTGAGTCAGGCCTACAGATCAGAAGTCCTGGATTCAAATGTGGCCTTGGATATTAACCAGCTGTGTGACCCTGGGCAAGTCACTTAACCCCCATTGCCTAGCCCTTACCACTCTTCTGCCTTGGAACCAATACACAGTATTAATTCTAAGGTGGAAGGTAAGGGTTTTAAAAAAAACAATTAAAAAAAAAAAGAAATGATGGAGTTAAGGGAAACGAGGTGCCTCGGAGGATTGAGAGCCAGGCCTAGAAACAGGTGATCCTGGGTTCAGATCTGGTCTCAGTCACTTCCTAGCTGTGTGATCCTGGGCAAGTCAATTAACTTCCACTGCCTAGTTCTTACCACTCTTCTACCTTGGAACTAATACTTAGTATTGAATCTCAAGTAAATTCTTAGTATTGATTTTCTAAGACAGAAAGTAACAAAATTTGCTTTTTTGAAAAAGAAATGATGCAGTTGTTTAAAAACAACTACTATGAATTGATGCAGGGTGAAGTGAATAGAACAAAGAAAAGAATTTATATAATGACTTTAAATTACTTAATTAATTTTTAAAATCATTACCTTCTGTCTTGGAATCAATACTACATATTAGTTCCACAGCAGAAGAACAATAAGGGTTAGGCAATGGGAGTTAACTGATTTGCACAGGGTCACGCAGCTAGGAAGTGTCTGGGGCCAAATTTGATCCCAGGTCCGAGCTCTCAATCCACTGAGTCTCCTAGCTGTTCTCTCTGCCTTTGAAGTAAATATTCATTTGTAAAAGCTAATCTGATTGCTAGGTGATTAAATCAAACTGGGTTACAAGGGCCCCCTGAACTTGGAGGAATATTATCATTGGGACCTGGATCCAATAACAGAGGGCCTCAACATCCCCAGATTCCTTTAAGGATATGAAAGAACTCATGGGGAAGGACAGAAAAGTCATATGCCTGTGGCTTCCAGGCAGCAGAGATCAAGGTCGTCGCTATTATACTTACATTATGTCTAAATTAGCCTCTATGGAACTTCAATCCATTCTACTAAGTAGAATCCAAGTCTAATGAAATCTATGAGGTTCTCCTTAAATTTTCTTTTGTCCAGTTTCTTCACTGATCCTTATGAAACAAGAACTTTAAACCATTCAGGTTTACTCTTTTCTGTACATTTTTAAGTTTAATGTATTTCCTAAATGTGGTTCACATAACCGGATATTAACTCTAGATAGGACTGACTAGGTTAGAGTACAGAAGAACTTAAATTTTCCCCTTCAAAAGACCTGCATAATCCCTAAGACTGCTAATATGACTGAAATGGAAAATGACAAATGTTGAAAAGAATGCTGAAAAATTTGGATATTAATGCACTGTTATGAACTAATCCAAGCATTCTGGACAGCAATTTGGAATTTTGACCAAATGGCAATAAAACTATGACCTTTTTGACCCAGAAATACCGCTGTCATGTCTGTATCCCAAAGAAATTTATTTTAAAGGAAAAGGACCTATTTCTACAAAAATATGTACAGAAGCTCTTTTTTTGTGGTGGCAAAATTTTGAAAATTTGGAAATGGCTAAACAAGTTGTGGATTATGATTCTGAATTTGGCTGTATTTGTGCTATTGTCCTATAAGAAATGATGAGTAGTGTGAGAGGGAGGTTTTAGATATTTTATAGATATATATTTAAAGTGTGGCCGCCAGGAATCAACAATTCAGTTGATTCCGTAATTAAAATAGACCCAAGTCAGGATTGGGTTTAAGGTAGTTTATTTACAATTAGGAAGGTAAAAGGTAAGGAAATAAAGAGAGGGAGAGGATAGTCCAGGCCTTCAGAGGCCTGGATGGAGAGAGAAGATTAAAAGGCTAAATAAATTAGGCTACAAGCCACCAGGTCTAGCAATCAGATAGGCTAGAGCCTACTTAAGGTAGAGTCTTGGAAAAACGCCAAGGTAGGCCAAGGAAGTCAGCCTAAACTTACCCACATGACCATTCAGAGTAGAAGCTGCCTGAGGTCTCAGCTGAGATCCTTCAGCACCAAGTTCAAAGCGGGAACTCCCTTAGCAGGAAGTAACCAACATACTTGAAGAGATAGTGTCTCTCATCACTTCCTGTGGGTCCACCTCTAATTCAAGTGGACAAATGGCAACCTCTACACTGATTTGGACTGCCCAAAGGGCAGTCCCTTGTTCTTGATGTGTTACTTATTGTCACGTGTGGGTAACTCATCCCCCGCCCCACTAAGGGAGGTGGGGATGACATCATATCGGGTAGATAGAGTTTTGACTATGAATGGACTAGAGCTAATCCCATTAACATAATCCCCCCTGATGATCATATAGGGTGTCTAGTCACCCCAAGTGATCATTTTACATAATCATCTTATACTCACAAAGGTCTTCTAACTACAATAGTTAGAGATAAGAGGGGAAATGGAAAAGAGAGAAAGCAAAACCAATGTTTTGCTAAGCGCATTGACAAGAAACCAATTGGGGGCAGTCACCTATTGGTATAACTGTTATGATGATAATAACAGATAGTTTGGAGAAGCAGATAAATGTGTCAGGGCCAAATAAAGCTTTAGGTCAAGAGCCAGAGATTGACAGGCTTCAGTTGAGGAAAGGAGACAGGAATAAGATTCTTCTGGTAAGTTTCAGTTATGGCTGAAACCCCAATTGATGTTCCTTTTCTTAAATTTATATTCCTCACAGGTCAATATGATGAGTATATAGAAATTAGTTATCTAACAGTTGAGGACAGAGGAGATCTTCTTAAACTGGCAGCCAACAGGATTCAAACTAAATGTACAGACTGAGTTGTGAGTATCTTCCCAAATAATTATCAGGCACAGATTTGAAGGTAAAGGTTATATTAAGTAATAACAAAGAAAACTAGAAAGGGTCAATGAGGGTTTTAAGATAATGAGAGGAAACCCTGAACTGCTAAGTAGATGCTGCCCTTCTCCCTCTTCTCAAGAGGGGATGAAGCACTTAACTGAAACTGGCTCTCTTGCTATTGATAAATATCTTACTCTCTAATCATTAAGTAATTATATAATTATATTAATGAAGAATAGTAATAACAAACAGGCTAACCCTATGAGTAGAAACCACGGGCTTATGCTACAATGGCCACCTCAGGAGAACCCCACAAGTCAGGAGTAGCAAGCAGAGTGTCTGCTCACATCCACTCCCACAAATTAACTGTCCCCAACCCTTCTCAACTGCCCCTCACCCAAAGTTCTCCAGGGGGGTCCCATGGAATTCTGGGTGAGGCTATCCCTGTACCTTTGCAGGGATTCCATGCTTTGCATCTCCACACACAATTGGGGGCAGTCCCCTATTGGTATAACATGTACAATTAAAATAGCTGTTCAAACCCCATCAGTCCAATCAGTTGTACCCAAAAGTTCATTCTGGATCGCTCAATGCAATAAACCCATCACTTCAATCAATTGCAACCCAAAGTTCATTCTGGATCTCTTGATTAAATGTAGATTCTTCAGGCATCTCTCTGCAAACAGTTCATTCTCTGGATTAAGGAATCAGCAAGTTTCTTTCCCTGAGAATTTTTTCAAACAAAATCAAAAATTAAATCTTGGATATAATAAAAATACAATAAAATCTTGGATTTTATAAAAATACAATCCCCCTGATGTGGGTATTTAGAAAGAAATACCCAGATCAGCTCAAGATATATAGTTGAGTCATGGGGTTGTATGAGTAAATTTAAAAGAAAAAACAAAAGTATATAAAAAAATCAAATAGAAGAAAATTGAAACTTTGGAAAAAGAAAACATTAAAATCAAAATCAAAATATCAAAAGCTATGTATATAAAATTTTTGAAGAAACAAAATAAATTTATAACAGACCCTTGTATTAGGTCCAATTAATATAATTTCCCTCCTACTAGTCTGTAGGACATAATGCAGTAATATTGCACTTACCCATTTGCAGCTAAGACTACAGGAAGTTGCCATTCTATAAGAGAGAAAAAAGGACCAGATTTATATGCAAGGGAAGTGTCTGTTATTCCCTTCATTCTCAGGAATATAAGGGTGAACCAGATGAGAGCCAACCTGCAGTACCTGACTGGCAGTGGAGTTCGAAGAGTCCTACATCTTAACATATGTTAAGCGTCGCAACTTCGATTCTTACACTGAGTTCAAGTCCTTAGTGTTGGCGTGGGAGTACCTCAATCGCACCTGTATTTGTATGATCTTGGCACTGTGCAGATGTTCTCATCAATCCCATTGGATTGGTCAGTTTGTCTCCATGGCACTGTGCAGATGTTCTCATCAATCCCATTGGATTGGTCAGTTGGTCTCCATGACCTTGTGCTTTCTTAGCACTATTAATGGCTCTTGTGTTTCCTTCTCCTGGAATCAGACAGAAGCATTAATCACAGTCCCATAACATTTAACAATATATGGCAGGTTCCCAAAGTTCCTTGTGAGTAAGCAGTAATATTACAGCAAATATATATACATAATATATATGTATATACATATATTATATGTATATATATTAAAATTATAGCATTGCAAAAAATAATGAAAAAAAATTAAGTTATTATATGTACTTAAGTACAAGAAATGAGAAAAAAGACAACAAATATCAATTATTCTATTAAAAGATATTAGGAAAATCAATAAGAAAATTAAAATAAAATCAGGGAAAGAATCAAGAACAACCAATGATTCCAAAATTAGCATCCATTAGTCTATGAACTGTTATCTCCAATGCAGGTAATAGGAAACAGTCAATCAGGTTCAATAGAAGATGCCCTCTTTACATGTGAGCAATGAATCCAAGAGTCCTTTTCTCCAATTTTTATAGCTGTTGGGGTAGTTAATAAAATTTCAAATGGGCCATCCCATTGAGGCTGGGTTGCCCCAGTGAGCTGGAAGTTCTTTTTATACACCTTGTCTCCTGGGTTCAGTTCATGAAGTGAAAAGTCTATTGGTCCTGCTTGTACTGCAGTTCCAGATTCATGGAGTTCACGCAGTTTGTGTTGCAATTCCTGTATATAGGAAGCAATAGAAGTATCTCCTCCTAATAGTGATGTATATGCAGGAGAAAAAGGCTCAGCCTGTATAGGAGGATATCCAAAAAACATCTCATATGGTGAAATGTGTAGATCTCCCCTGGGTCTGCTTTCTAATATAAAATAGAGCTAGAGGGAGAATTTCAGGCCATTTTAGGCCTGTCTCAGTACATAATTTGCCAATCATAGTTTTAAGTTCTCTGTTCATCCGTTCAACTTGGCCTGAGCTCTGGAGGTGATATGGTACATGGAATTTGGGAGTTATCCCCAAACAGGAATATATTTCAGATAAAACTGAATCAGTAAAGTGACTCCCCCTGTCCGAGTCAATACGTGCAGGCAGATCAAAACAAGGAATGATTTCTTTTAAAAGTACCTTGGCAACAAAGGTCGATGTGGTTTGGGCAGTAGGAAATGCTTCTGGCCACCTGGTCAGTTGATCCACGATGACTAGACAGAATTTATATTGTCCAGCCTTTGGCATTGTAATGAAATCAATTTGTAGGTGCTCAAAAGGTGTGTAAGCCAATGGAAGCCCACCAAAAGCCTTGCCATGAAAGGTGTGTTGGTTATATGCTTGGCAGGTAGGGCAAGCTGCACACACTTTAGAGGCTATAGTGGTTATGTCAGAAGCTATCCATACTCTCTTAACAGAGTCCACAATGCCCTGGGTACCAAAATGACCATTTTTATGAATAGATTGGCAAATTTGGCAATAAAAGTGTCTAGGGAGCAGGGGTTTTCCTTCAGAGGACACCCATACTTCATTTATCTGTTTAGCTTTAAATTTCTGCTTCCATTTTGTTACTTCCTTCTCATCATAGGAAAGTGATAAATTTGAGTCATCAGTGGTTGTTAATGTTAAAATTAATTCAGGCCCTTCTATAGCTGCTAGCTTTGCAGCAGTATCTGCCCGGTCATTTCCCCTAGAGACAGGGTCAGTGCCACTTGTATGGGCAGAGCAATGAACTACAGCTAGGGCTTTGGGTAGCTGGAGAGCAGAAAGAACTTCATTAATAATTTTTGCATTAGCTATAGATTTTCCAGCTGAGGTTAAAAATCCTCTCTGGAGCCATAACATACCCACTGCATGACATATTCCAAATGCATATTGAGATTCCGTATAAATTGTTGCCCTTCTATCTTTGGCAATTATACATGCATGTTTTAGGGCTATGAGTTCCGCGGCTTGAGCCCTTAGATTTGAGGGCACTGAAGCTGACTATACGGTGTTAAATTCTGTGACTACAGCAGCTCCAGTGTAGCGTATGCCATCCCTCATAAAGGAAGAACCATCAGTAAATAAAACTAGATCAGGATTTTCTAAAGGAGTGTCCAGGAGATTGTCTCGAGGCTTTTTACCGATGGACACTAGTGTTTCACAATTATGTAAAGGTTCTTCTGAAACTGGTAAATCAGGAAGCAAGGTGGCAGGATTAAGAGTTGTACAACATTTTAAAGTAATATTTTCATTATTTAGCAAGGTTATTTTTATACCTTGTAATTCTCTGATCAGAAAATGCCTGTGTTCTATGTCTTAGCAGTAATGCTTCCACTTCATGTGGGCACATAATTGTTAATGGGCATCCCAATACTAGATCAACAGTTTTTGTCACTAACAGAGCTGTGGAAGCTATGCCTCTAAGACATGGTGGTGCACCTACAGCTATTGGGTCCAGCTGGGCTGAATAATAAGCAATTGGATGCTGGTAAGGTTTGGGTTAAAACACCTGAAGCTACCCTTCTACACTCATGTACATAAAAAGTAAATGGCTTGTTATAATCTGGGATGCCTACAGCAGGAGCAGACAGGATAGCTTGTTTTAAATTCGATAGAGCTAACTTGTGCTCTGGCTCTAATTTAAGTGGTTCAGGGAATCTTTTGTTAGTGCTATAAGGAGTTTAGTAATTTCCCCATAGCAAAAACCTGTTGCTCCTAAGATTGCTCTTAAGTGTTTTTTAGTGGTAGGATCGCTCAATTTTTGAATATTTTCAATGCGCTTAGGGGATATATAGCAGGCACCAGCTGTCAAGATGAACCCCAAATATTCTACTATGGGGAGACACCACTGAACTTTTCCTTTTGATATCTTATGTCCTCTTTTATGTAATTCTAAAAGAAGATGTTTACTATCTTCTTGGCATGTTTTAGCATCTGGTGAAGTCAGGAGCAAGTCATCCACATATTTAATTAATTTACTATTTCTAAATGTTATATTATCTGTATCTTGGCTCAAAATCTGTGCAAAAATAGATGAACTCTCGCAATATCCCTGTGGAAGATGCCCCCAGGACCACTGAGAATTATTCCAGGTAAAAGCAAATATATGTCTGGAATCCTCATGAACAGGAATTGAGAAAAAGGCTGAGCACAGGTCCATGACCGTAAAGTAAGTGGCTTTACTGGGAATAGAAGAAATAATTGTGTTTGGGTTTGAAACCACAGGGTGTCTCTTTATAACACGATTGTTTATGGCCCTTAAATCTTGAACAAATCAATATTGGGGTTTTCCATCTGGGCCTAATTTTGGCTTCTTAACAGGTAGAATAGGTGTATTATATTCTGACTTGCATGGGATTATTATTCCTTGCTCAATTAGTGAATTTATCACTGGGGTAATTCCCTCAATGGCTTCTTTTGATAAGGGGTACTGAGGAATGGAGGGAGCTGGCCCTCCTCTTGTTCTAATCTGAACAGGAACAGCTGATTTAAGTAGGCCTACATCAGTAGAAGATGTGGCCCAGAGAGACTCCAGGATATCATCTGGGATTTCAAAGATGGGAGGCTCCTTTACTTTCTGCTCTTCTGAGAGAAGTACAGGGAGCAAGTTTAAAGAGTCCTCCGGCAATTCCAGTGACATAGAGCCATTTAGATTGCAAATTATTGTGGCTTTAAGTTTACATAATAGATCCCTTCCCAGTAAGTTTGTGGGGGATCCAGGCATTAAAAGAAAGGAATGTTAAATTGATAAAGGTCCGAGACTTACCATACAAGGAGAAAGTTTTGGGACCTTTTGAGGTGTTCCTGATACCCCTACTATGTTTAGAGAGTCAATAGAATTACAGTTTACATCTGGCTTGCTCACCAGTACTAATCTTGAAGCCCCAGTGTCCAGCAAACAATCATAATATGATTTTCCCACTTTTAGGATTACATGAGGTTCCTTACTATTTGGGGGGAAATGTGTGGGGATAATAGGCATTAGAACATCAGGGTCTGGAAAGTCAAAGGTTTCCCTTTTTGATTCCAAAGCCTTCCCCCCCCCCTGCACCTTCATAAAGATGCTTGGGCTCCATGGGCCCCCCAAGGGGCATTAGCACCCTGATTAGTTCGGGGCAAGCTCCACCTAAGATGTACTGTTGTGGGGTCATTTGGTATGAGTTATCATCATCCCGAGATTTATTTCTAGCATTTCTATCATGCCTAAAATTGCTATTCCTGGAATCATCATTATTATTATCGTCATTACTATTCCTGTTGTTATTCCTATGGTTACCTTTTGGCTGGGTATTATTTCTGGAAAACCTTAAGAAATTCCTACAAGTCATCATTGTATGGCCCTTTTTTGAACAGACAAAAAGAACAGATAGCGGGCTGATTGTTAGATTATTGGAGAGGGGCTATAATCTCTTCTTTATTTTTTAGTTTTTCTTTTAGCATTTTGTTTTCTGCTTTTAAAGTATCCATTGAGTCAGTATCTTTCCCATGTTCTTGTGTTTGGCCCCTAAAAACATAGGATGCTACTTTCCTCAATTCCCCAAAGCTCATAGTTTCCCAGGTTGGGCAGTTAGTTTTAAAATAGACTTTGACTATTTTGCAGGAATTTTTTACAAATTGCCCTCGTACATGTTTAATATCCCGTTCCATGGCTAAATCAAGGCCCAAATATATTTCTGCAACCTTAATCAGCCTGTCCATAAAATGGGAGGGAGTTTCACTGGTAAGTTGTCTGGTTTCCTCGAATTTTGACCAGGTGTCCTGTGTACCAGCATAGGTTTTCATGGCTATCAATAATGCCTCCCTGCCTTCATGCAATTTCTTAATATCTGTTGCAGAATTGTAATTCCATTTTGGATCCTTGAGGGGCCAGTTAGGTACATCTTTACCTTTTTTATGACTGGCCCGAGTAATGATCCTCTCTTTCTCACCAACTGTCAGAAGTTCATCTAATACATTTTCAACGTCCTGCCAGCTAGGGTCATAAGTTTGGAATATATTGCCTAATTTTCTTAAAACTATGAACGGTTCTTTCTCAAAAGTGGGCATATTTTCTTTAAATCTAGCTAAATTATCAGGGCTGAAGGGAGTAAAGTATCTTACAGACACCAAGTCTCCTTCAGTATTAAAAGTGGGTACTTCTCATAAAGGAAATATCGCTGCATTATCTTGAGTTCCTGTCTCTGTCTGAGTAGCGGCAGGGAGGGTGGGGGCTGAAGCAGCAGCAGCAGCTGGGACTGTCTGTGGGAGGGGCTGAGGGGTGGGTTGGAGGGGTTGTGGAGGGGGCGGGATGGGGACTGTAGGTGGTGGGATGGGTTAAGGGGAGGGGTGGGCCGGGTTGAGGAGGGGGGGTGGCAGTATCTGTATCAATGGGTTGAGTGGAAGGTGTGTCAGGAGCACATTCAGAGGAATCTGAAAATGAGGAAGTATGGAGAAATAATTCTCTCTTTTGTTGGAATCTTTTTCTCATGTGTTTCCTCTTTTTTAAATGCTTAGCATGGTTTTTTACATAATCCATCAGTTGCTCTACATTCCTCTCCAACTTGCTCACCTTCCTTATTGAGAAGTAAAGATAAATCACTCCCCCTACAAGCATTGCCATCACACTTAAATACAGTGTGAGAAATGTCCCTTGCAATGTATTCTGTGGGGTTACTGACTGGCTAAAAGAAGTCACTCCCATGAGTTTGAGCATGTTATTGAAATACTGAACTCCTGCGTTGACTAAGTCGTTAATGGGCTGAAACCACATTTTGTTCCAGAAAATTGATAAATCTGCCTATAATTCACTCTTGTCAGTAGATGTCACTAATAGGTGGGTATTTCCTTCTAAGGGTTGGGCTTAGGTTCTATTGTTTTGGTATTATGACTTCCTTTTGTTCCTATCTGGCAGAAG
>NC_058132.1:420604822-420670226 GCF_016433145.1 Gracilinanus agilis | reverse complement strand
ATAGCCACTCCTGCCTTCTTTTTCTCATTTGATGCCCAAAAGATTTTGCTCATACCCTTAACCTTGAACTTGTGTGTGTCTACCCGCCTCATATGTGTTTTTTGTAGACAACCTATGGTAGGATTTTGGTTTCTGATCCACTCTATTTGCTTCCGTTTTATGAGTGAGTTCATCCTGTTCACATTCAGATAGTTGTGTATTCACTGACATTTTTGTATCCTCCCCTAGACCCACTCCTTCTTATTACACTATTTTCTTTTACACCAGTGGTTTGCTTTGAGCCGGTATCCCTCATCCCCTCCCTTGATTGACTTCCCTTTCTGCCCCCTCCTTTGTTGTTCCCCTCTTGTTTTTTTTAAAGACCAAATGAATTCCCTCCCCCTTCTTCTCCCCTCCCTTTTTTGGCCTCCCCACTCCCCTGCTCCCTTTGGTTTATCCCTTCTGACTTTCTCAGTAGGGTTAGATAGAGTTTTTTATCCCAATGGATAATAAAGCTACTCTTCCTTCTCCGGGTTGATTACACTGAGAGTAAGGTTTGAGTATGCTCTCTTCCTCTCCTTCTTATGATATTATTCATCCCCTCCCCTTCCCATGCCCTCTTTGTGTGTAATAGAATATCTTATTTTTCTTATTTACTCAGATTTTTCTTAGTGTCCCCTACTATTCCCCCCTTTTCCCCCCCCCCCATGTCTTCTTAGACCATTTAGTATCCTGTCCTCTCCCTATGAATTATTCTTCTGGTTGCTGTAATAGTGAATATTATAATAGTGTATAGAGTTTACTACAGAGAATTGTACATAGCATTTCTCCACCTAGTAATACAGATAATTAGATCTTATTTATGCCCTTAAAGAGTCAAGCTTAAAAGACTATGAGTTTTCTTTCTTTTCCCTCTGTTTCTTATTTACCTTTTCATCTTTCTCTTGATATTTGTGGTTGAGTGTCAAACTTTCCATTTAGTCCCGGTCTCTTTTGTGCAAAAACTTGGAATTCTTCAATTTTGTTGAATGCCCATACTTTCCCCTGAAAGTATATGGTTAGTTTCGCTGGGTAGTTGATTCGTGGCTGAAGACCCAGCTCTCTTGCCTTTCTGAATATTGTATTCCTAGCCTTGCGGTCTTTTAGTGTTGAGGCTGCCAGATCCTGTGTGATCCTTATTGGTGCTCCTTGATATTTGAATTGTCTCTTTCTGGCTTCTTGTAAGATTTTTTCTTTAATTTGAAAGCTCTTCAATTTCGCTATTATATTTCTGGGTGTTGACTTTTCTGGGTCCAGTGTAGAGGGTGTTCTATGGATCCTTTCAATGTCTATATTGCCCTCTTGTTGTAGAACTTCAGGGCAATTTTGCTGAATAATTTCTTTAAGTATGGAGTCCAAGTTTCTATTAATTTCTGCCTTTTCTGGAATACCAATGATTCTCAAGTTATCTCTTCTAGACCGGTTTTCTTGGTCTGTCACTCTCTCATTGAGATATTTCATGTTTCCTTCTATTTTATCAGTCTTTTGACTTTGTTTTATTTGTTCTTGTTGTCTTGAGAGATCATTGGTTTCTAAATGTTCGATTCTAGCCTTTCAGGACTGGTTTTCGGCTTTAATGTTTTGGTTTTCGGCTCTAATGTTTTGGTTTTCGGCTTTAATGTTTTGGATTTTGGCTCTAATGTTTTGGTTTTCCTTTTCAATCTGGTCATTTTTGGTCTTCAGTTGTCTTGTCTCACTTTCCAATTGCGAAATTCTGCCTTTTAAACTGTTATTTTCTTGCCAGATTTCTTCCATGTTCCTCAACATTTCATTTTTAAATTCTTCCATAGCTTGTGACCAGCTTTCATTTTTTTGGGGAGGTTTGGATTTTTGTTTTCCCTCCTCTGTTGTCTGGATTTTCTCTGTGTAGAAGTTGTCGAGTGTTCCAGAGTTTCTCTTGATGGTCTTTTTCTTCTGGACTTCCTTATTGCTGGCCATTGTTAGCCCCGCCCCTTTTCCGCTTTGTCTTTGCACTCCGGGTCTGCCTGGGCCTTGCAAGCTTCGGGGGGCTCCGGTCTCCTTGTCCTCGGGGTCAGGCCTCCTGGTAGTTCCCGGTCTGCCCCTCTGCCCGAGATTCCTTCAGCAGTCTTTGGGGCTGCTTCCACTGCCTCGCTCTGGTCTGCACTGGGTCCTCACTGGAGGTCCAAGCCTGGGCTGGAGATCGTTATCCAAGCCTAGGGCCCTGCCTTCACCCCCCGCAGAAGGTAGTGAAAGTCTGTGGGCTGGAGATCTTTATTCGCACCTGAGGCGATGCCTTCAGTGCTTGGGAAAGGCCATGTTTTAGGGGCCTTTGTCCTGGCCCCAGTTGGTGCCTTCACCCACGTGGATGCTGGGGGAAAGTCCGTGTGAGCCCCCAGCCACCTGGGGTCCCTCATCTTGCAGCACACAGGTACAAGCCCCGGGGCTGCCAGTGATTATCGGGTTGCCCCAGTCCTGTTTTCCCACTTGTGCGTTGGCGGGTTGTGTGAGGTGTGCGGTGGGGGTTGGGGGTGGGGCTTCTTCCTCTCGTGTTTTAGTGAGAGCTGTTTCACCCCTTTATAGCGTGGAAATGCCCCAATTCTGCGTACCTTCAATGCTGCGCCCTGTTGTGGGGTTCCTTCGTTCCTCTGGACTCATTTTTATTTCCTCTTGAGGAGTTCTGTATGCTTCGGTCAGGAGAGATCGAGCAGCTGCTCCTTACACTGCCGCCATCTTAACCGGAAGTCCTAAATATATTCTTTTAGGGAAAGACATGGTCATTCAATAAAATAGATTTCCAAGCTTTCCTGATGAAAAGGCCAGACCTAAACAGAAAAATTGAAGTCTAAACAAAAGACCCAAGAAAAGTCTAAAAAGGTAAATAAGAAAGAGAACATTTAAGGGACTCAAAAAGGTCAAATGGCATTTATTCCTACATGGAAAGAGCATATTTGTAATTCTTAAAAAAATCTTATTAGTAATAGAGAAGTTAGGAGTATACATAGACAGAAGGTGGAGAAGTAAGCTGATTAGAATGAAATGATATATAAAAAAAATCAAGAATGAAAAAGAGAATTGCATTGAGAGCAAAGGGAAGGGAGAGATGGAACGGAGTAAATTATCTTACCTAAAGAGACATGAAAATCTGTTACTGTGGAGGAAATGATGAGGGTGGTGGTGGGCAATGCTTAAACTTTATTTTCACCATAACTGGCTCAGAAAGGAGAATAACAACTATGCTCATTGGGGTATAGAACTCTATCTTATGCTATAAAGAAGTAAAAGGGGAATAAGGCAAGGGAAGGGGAGTGGTAATAAGAGGGAGGGAAAGTGAAGGTGGGTGATAAAAAGCAAAACACTTATGAAGAGGAACAGAGTGAAAGGAAAAAGAGCAGGATCAAAAGAGGAAAATAAGATGGAGGGGAATACACAGTTGCTAATCATTCCTGTGAATGTGAATGGGCTGATTAAATTATGATTCCCATAAAAGGGAAGCAGATAACAGAGTGGAATAAAAACCAGAATCCTAATATGTGTTATTTACAAAAAACACATTTGAGGCAGGATGACACACACAGAACAAGCCACCAAAGAACTCTCTAAGAAAAAATCCCCAGGGTCTGATGGATTCACAAGTGAATTCTATCAAACATTCAAACAACTAATCCCAAATACCATATAAACTATTTGACATAATAAGCAAAGAAGGAGTTCTACCAAATTCCTTTATGACACTAATATGGTACTGATTCCAAAGCTCGGCAGACCAAAAAAAAAAGAGAGAGAGAGAGAGAGAGAGAGAGAGAGAGAGAGAGAGAGAGAGAGAGAGAGAGAGAGAGAGAGAGAAAGAAAACTGCAGACCAATCTCCTTAATAAACATAGATGCAAAAATCTTAAATAGACTACTAGCAAAAAAACTCCAGCAAGTGATCATGAGGGTTATTCATTATGATCAGGTGGTATTTATACCAGGAATGCAAGGATGGTTCAATATTAGGAAAGGCATCCATATAATTGACATATCAACAAGCAAACCAACAAAAAGCACATGATTATCTCAATAAATGCTGAAAAAGACTTTGACAAAATACAACACCCATTCCTATTGAAAACACTAGAAAATATAGGAATAGAAGGGCCTTTCCTAAAAATAACAAACAGTATATATCTAAAACCATCAGCACGTATCATCTGCAATGAGGATAAATTAGAAGCCTTCCCAATAAGATCAGGAGTGAAACAAGGATCCCCATTGTCTCCTCTATTAGTTAACATTGTACTAGAAACACTAGCAGTAGAAATTAGAGAAGAAAAAGAAACTGAAAGTATTAAAATGGGCAACGAGGAGACCAAGCTATCACTCTTTGCAGATGATATGATGGTATACTTAAAAATCCTAGAGAATCAACTAAAAAGCTAGTGGAAATAATCAACAATTTTAGCAAAGTGGCAAAATACAAAATAAACTCTCATAAATCATCAGCATTTCTATATATTTCCAACACATCCCAGCAGCAAGAGTTAGAAAGATAATTGCCATGTAAAATCATCTTAGACAAAATAAAATACTTAGGAATCCATCTGCCAAGACATACACAGGAATTATATGAACACAACTATGAAACACTTTCCACACAATTAAAACTAGATCTAAACAATTGGAAAAACATTAATTGCTCATGGGTATGATAAGCTAACATAATAAAAATGACAATCCTACCCAAATTAATCTATTTATTTAGTGCCATACCTATCAAACTACCAAAAAACTTTTTTACTGAATTGGAAAAAACTATAACAAGTTCATTTGAAAGAACAAAAGATCAAGAATATCAAGGGAAATAATGAAAAAAACTGTGAAGGAAGGTGGTCTAGCAATACCAGATCTTAAATTGTACTATAAAGCAGTGGCCATCAAAACAATATGGTACTGGTTAAGATACAGAAGGGAGAATCTGTGAAATAGACTTGGGCTAAGTAACATAAGCAAGACATTGTATGATAAACCCAAAGATCCCAGCTTTTTGGACAAAAACCCACTATTTGACAAAAACTGCTGTGAAAATTGGAAAACAATATGGGAGAGATTAGGTTTAGATCAACATCTCATACCCTACACCAAGATAAATTCAGAATGGGTGAATGACTTGAATATAAAGAAGGAAACTATAAGCAAATTAGGTGAACACAGAATATTCTATTTGTCAGATCTTTGGGAAAGGAAAGATTTTAAGGTCAAGCAAGAGTTAGACAAAATTGCAAAATGTACAATAAATAATTTTTATTACATTAAATTAAAAAGGGTTTGTACAAACAAAACCAATGCAACCAAAATTAGAAGGGAATGTAATAATTGGATATTAGATATTATATTGATATATATTTAAGGTGTGGCCGCCAGGAATCAATAATTCAGATTGAATCCATAATTAAAATAGACCCAAGTCAGGATCGGGTTTAAGGAAGTTTATTTACAATTAGGAAGGGTAGAAGGTAAGGGAAATAGAGAGCAGGAGAGGCTAGTCTGGGCCTGCAGAGGCCCAGATGGAGAGAGAGGATTAAAAGGCTAATTAAAGTAGATTACACGCCACAAGGTCTTAGCAATCAGAGAGGCAAGAGGCCTACTTAAGGTAGAGAGTCTGGAAACGCCAAGGTAGGCCAAGGAAGTCAGCCTAACTTACCCACGTGACAATTCAGAGTGGAAGATGTCTGAGGTCTCAGCTGAGATCCTTCAGCACCAAGTTCAAAGCGGGAACTACCCCAACAGGAAGTTGCCCACATACTTGAAGAGATAGTGTCTTTCGTCACTTCCTGGGGGTCCACCTCTAATTCAAGTGGACAAATGGCAGCCTCTACACTGATTTGGACTGCCCAAAGGGCAGTCCCTTGTTCTCGATTTGTTACTTATTGTCACATGTGGGTACTCATCTCTCCTCCCTACTAAGGGAGGTGGGGATGACATTATCTCTGGTGACTAGAGTTTTAACTATGAATGGGCTAGAGCTAATTCTATTTACACAGGAAGCAACAAATTGGGAAAAAAAATTTTATAACAAAAAACTCTGACAAAGATCTAATTACTCAAATTTATAAGGAGCTAAATCAATTGTACAAAAAAATCAAACCATTGATACAATTGATAAATGGGCAAGGGACATGAATTGGCAATTTTCACATAAAGAAATCAAAACTATCAATAACCACATGAAATAGTGTTCTAAATCTCTAATAATTAGAGAAATGCACATCAAAACAACCTTGGGGTACTGCCTCAAACCTAGCAGTTTGGCTAAAATGACAGCACAGGAAAATAATAAATGTTGGAGGGTATGTGACAAAAAATTGGGACATTAATGTATTGCTGGTGGAGTTGTGAATTGATCCAACTGTTCTGGATGGCAATTTGGCACTATGCCCAAAGAGTGCCAAAAGATTGCCTGCCCTTTGATCCATCCATACCACTGGTGGGCTTATACCCAAAGAGATTATAAGGAAAAAGACGTGTACAAAAATATTTATAGCCATGCTCTTTGTGGTGGCAAAAAACTGGAAAATGAGGGTATGCCCTTCAATTGGGGAATGGTTCTACAAATTGTGGTATATGCTGGTGATGGAATACTATTGTGCTGAAAGGAATGATGAAGTGGAGGAATTCTACATGGACTGAAAGAACCTCTAGGAACTGGTACAGAGTGAAAGGAGCAGAGCCAGAAGAACATTGTTCACAAAGACTGACACACTGAGGTAAAATCGAATGTAATGGACTTCTGTACTAGCAACAATGCAATGATGCAGGACAACTATGAGGGGACTATGAGAAAAACACTATCCACATTCAGAGGAAGAACTGTGGGAATAGAAACACAGAAGAAAAACAACTGCCTGATCACATGGGAGGATGGGGATATAATTAGGGAAATGACACAAAATGAGCCCCCTAGTGCAAATATCAATAATATGGAAATAGGTCTTGATCAATGACACATGTAAAACCCAGTGGAATTGTGTGTCAGCTATGGGAGGGTGTGGGAGGAGGGGAGGGATAAAACATGAATCCTATAACCATGGGAAAATGTTCTTAATTAATTAATTAAATCACAATTTTAAGATTAAAACAAAACAAAACAAAAAAGAAATACTAGCTTTAGCAATAAGGAAAGAATGGTTTTATCTGACAGAAACACAGGAACTAAATGTCAATTCCCAGAATTGCTGGCTTACATTCATTTAGAGAGTCTGAAAAATAAACAAATTCTTGACTTTGGGGAAAAAAACGGTGCTAAAGACCTCCTTACAGAGAGGTGATTGAATCAGGTTGCAAAGCATATACTACTTGGCATAGCCATTGTGAGAATTTGTTTTGCATATTTGTTTTGTCACTTTACAAACATTTACAGATTACTCCAGCTTAAAGTTCTCTTATAACAAAGGAAAATAGTTTTAAAAACTATTTTTCTTTGTCTTCATCTAAAAGTGCATAAAATATTTCCCATCTTCACTCCATTTTTAAAAAATTAACAGAAATCTATCTTTTCACTCCATTAGAAAAAGAAAAGAAAGAAACATTTCTTGCAACAAATCCACATAATCAAAACAAATTCTCTGTCTCCATTACTGGACTCTCCTCTAACTCACATCCTTTAAGGAAAGTTATTCTTCATAACTCTGTCCTAGAGCCTCTTCTCTTCTCCCTCTACACTCAGTTATCTTATCAGCCTCCATGGATTTAATTACCATTCCTGTGATTAATGATTAATTATAACTTTTATTATAATTAATAATAGCTACCTTTCTGTCCCAGTCTCTCTGCTGATCTCCAATTTCATCTTCAACTCCCTTTCAGACAACTCAAACTAGATGTCCAGAAGATACCTCAAACAGAACTATAAGCCCTAAATCCTCCCTATTACCTTCTTTATTATATAGAGAGCAAAACCAATCCTCCTAGTCCTTAAGGCTCCAACCTAGAAGTCATCCTGGATTCATCACTCTCCTCTGACACTGCATCAGTCTAGTGCAGGGCCTCATTACTTCCCACCTTGATTATTGCAATAGACTGCAGATGGCTCTGCGAGTTTCAAGTTCTCCCCACTCCAATGCATTCACCATTCAGTCAGAAAAGGAATTTTCCTGAAATGCAGGTCAGATCACATCAAGTTCCTCCACCTGCCATACATTGAATAAAATCCAGTGGCTTCCTAATGCTTCTAAGAACAAATACAAAATGCTTCTCATTTAAACCTAGACTCCTCCTATCTTTCCAATCTTCTAACATTTTACTCACTCACACATACTCTTAATCTATCCTCTTGGACAGTCCACAAACCAGACACTCCATCTCTAGGCTCTGGGAATTTTCTCTGGTTTTCCCCCAAGCTGAGAATATTCTCCCTCCTCTGCTCCAACTATTGACCTACCTGGCTTCCTTTAAGTCTTAACTAAAATCCTACCTTATATAGAAAGCCTTTCCTAACCCTTCTTAATTTCAGTTCTTTCACCATTTTAATTATTTCCTATTTATCCCATGTAAAGTTTGTCTTGTATGTATTTGCTTGCATGCTGTCTTCTTCATTAGATTGTAATCTTCTTGGGAAAAGAGATTGTCTTTTGCCTCTTTTTGTATCCTCAGCATTTGGCATAGTGCCTGGCACATAATAGGCATTTAATAAATGTTTAATTGATTGAATGACTATAAAAAATCTCATTCTGAATTCTTTGAACCACAAATGTTTTATTTTTCTTCTGTTTTTGATATATAGTATAACAGAGTTGAAGAAGAAAGGGATAGAGTTAACAAAATAAGAAAGAAAAAAAGAAAAGAAAGCAATGTCTTTCTAAAATGCGAAGAAGTAAAAGAAAACCCAGAAGAAATCACAAACAAGATATTTTTGAAAGTTATTTGTTGAAAAAGAAAGGTTTTTGTTGGATGTGTTATGTATTTAAAAATAAAGGCAAGGTATATGTAATAGAATTTTGTAGTTTCATATATACAATCCTTTTTTCTATTCTACTGAATATATGGAAAATTCATTCTATTTGATTTTTAAATTCAAAATAATAAAATTTAAAAATCCTACTCCATTAACTCAGACTTCTACCATATTCAAAATGATCATTGCATTTTCAAGAAGCCTTATCACATTAACCATATGTTTCATCCAGTATATAGTTTTGATCTCTAATAGTCCAAGCATCAATGAAGAATCTAATTCTTCTTTATTCTTTATTTACTTTTCTGTCAACAGTTAAGGATCTGAAGAAAGAAATATTCTAAGACAGGGGAAGGTGACCTTGTTAGATCACATTTGAGGAAACTGCAAACCTGAGCATTCTCAGTTAGGGAAATATGTCATACCTAAGCAAAAACCAGACACTTGACTCTGACCCACTATGATACGGTACTCCCTGACTTGTAGAAAAACCACAGTAAAGAACTTGTTTTGCTGTCAAAACACATTCCACTGGCTGTACAACTCTTTTTAATTTACAATATGATACAATATTCCATATTTTCCTAGTAAAGGGTAATAGAACTTCCAATGATTTATGAATTTCTTTCAAAAAATAATGATAATGTTCTTTAGAAATTTCTACTATAAATATAAAATTACATTTTTGTTATATTTCTTCAGTTGCAATGAACATCTTATAGTTTAAATTTTTTTCTCATATTTTGCTTAGCCTAAAAACATTAATTCACATAAATCAGGTGAACATCTGAAAGCAGTGTAATGTTTTGTTTTGAAATGAACTAAAATCATGGAATCTAATATTCTAGATATTTTACTTGTACTCTATAATAATTAGAGTTGGTTTGAAAGAAATACTAGCTTCTTCATAATTGAATAGTAACTCTATCTCAAATAAATCCTAGTTACAGTTTTTATGGATCTCTAAAAGTAAAACAGATATGTGGGGTAGAATTACAATACTTTTAAATTCTAACCACTTGAGAAAACTTCCTTGTCAATGCTTAACTTGATTTTTCACAACTACTTTTTATCTTTCAAAACTTTCTAATTACTTTAACCATTGTCAGGAAGGATTACTGGATATAATTCTTGAGTTTGCATTTGTTTAACAATACTAGAGAAGGGTGAGATATGAACTTTGCAAATGATGTTATTTTTATCCTTTGTAGACTGTGAAAAAATCTAATGGTCAGTCATTAGCACTACTTGATTTTATTTGGAAATGAAAAAAAAAGTAGTAATCCAATTTTAGTTCACTGCTATCATAAAAAAAAGAAAGAAACTCAATAACTTTTTAAATTATAAAGCCTGCAATTCAAGACAAGAATAGAAGGCATCTTCAATATTCTCATTCATATATATATAAATGAATTCATCTTATTTGGATAGTTTCAAGTCCATATAATGTTTTATGTTCATATAATGTCCATTAGCCAAGATCACAACTTCCTTGTAACTTAGTAAACTCTGTTGAAGAGTTCTGGCAAAAAAATAAATAAATCATGTTTGATCATGAAGATCTTCGTTAACTAGGCTGATCCTCAGACAACAAACAAGTAGTCATTTACCAAGTTTATATATGAATTCTTTTCAGCTTGACAGAATATTCAGTAGTGTGTATTTTACTGTCAATGCATGCAAAAATACTAGCTCAACACACTACAGGGAAGCATCAGAGAACTTTAATGGAGGAAATTTTTATCTTAATAATAAGAAAATTAAAAACCACAAATGATTACATTTTCCTAATATTGCCACTACTAAGAAAACTTTTGAACCAAATATGATTCAAATTATGAATTTATCATAAAATACTGTACTTTTCCACAGTAGTCATAGTAGAAAAGCAAATATACAAGAAATGTTCAGATGAGAACTTCTTGCTTTCAGAAAAAGCTGTGCAAGAGAGACCAACTTAAACTCTAAAAGTAGAGAAGAGGAATACACATTTTTTACCAAGATATGCATTTGAGATATTAATATTTGGTTGAATTAGTTAGTCTTTGTCATATCTATAATTGCTGACCAGCCTATATGTCTCTTACACATAATAATTTATGCCTTATTCCTTCCACAACTATGTTTATCATGCATTTCACATTTGCAGACTGTTAAAAATATGACTACAAAGACTCAGCCAGTTCACAATAGAATATATACTTCTAAAGCATTTCAAATAGATAAAAGGTCACTTGCAATTTAAAAGGTAATTGCATTTAAAAATAAATGGGTTGGAGAAGATGATCTCTAAACTCCCTTCAATCTTAGATCCTTTTCCTTAGAAACTTGTCTATAAAAGGTGGGATTGCTTAAACTTATGGTGGATATTGTAGTTTTTTGGAAAATGAAACTAACAGAGTAATGAACAGGACTTTTTTTGTGTGCAAGAAGGGAAGTAAAAAGAGGAGATAGGAAGATGAAGGAAGTTTCAGTATATGCCAGTTCTTGGTTTAATAGTACATTGGCAACAAGTTTCTAATCACTATCTAAATTTCTCTTCTTTTTCTATTTTCTAGATGAAATTTTCCTGCTATCTTGTGAAGCTCCTGGCTTTACAACATTCTAATCACAAAACTGAAGTTTCAAAGTCGATTGATTATTTTTCATCCATATGATTTCTCAAAAATTATCTGATAAATTCAGCAAGTTCCTAGGATCCTGAACTTTTAATGCACCTTTGAATGATTCTTTGAATAAAATATTAATTTCAGAGTCCAATTACGCTTCTCTTGCTTACAATATTTTCTTGCTAACACTAGAACAGTTTGCCTCTCTAAAAACATTCTATCAGTTAAACCAATGGAGTTATTAAACCCAAACGCAAGGCTAAAAGACCAATTTTATGAATTTGACAAATACATTTTTGAATGGCATAATAATAATAGATTTAAATTTAAATGTAGACCCAATTCAGCATTTTAATTCTCTCACCTCTCTAGCAAAAGATGGGTTTCATTTTTTTAGCTTTGATCTCCTGGAATTGTGGTTGGCATTGCATTGCTCAGAATTCTAGAATCCCTCAAAATTGTTATTATTTTTGTTGTTATCTTGTCAATTGTTCTAATTTTGTGTACTTTATTCTGTGTCATTTGAGACTGGTCTTCCTAATTTTCTCTAAAACTATTTCAACATTTCTTATAACAACAACACTCCATTTTCTATATAATTTTCTATATAATACAACTTGTTTAGCCATTTCTGAATAGAAAAATATGTAGTTAATTGTGTATATATATAAATATATATATATTTTTCTCTTGTGGTCCATTTATTCTTCCAGAAAATTTTCATAATTTTTTCTAGTTCTGTTTTTGCAAGTAATCCTTTGGTAATTGGATTAACATGACACTGAATAAGTAAATTAATTTGGTAGTATTATTATTTTTATTTTATTAGCTCAACATGGATAATTAATATTTTTTCCAATTATTTAATCTTTATTTCTACAAAGAGTGTTAGGTGGTTGGATTTGTATATTTCCCAGGTATTGTCTTTGTAGATAAACTCCCTAAGATTTTATAAATTTGGTAGTTGTTTTTAATGGAATTAACCTTTTCTGGCCATAGAGTAATTTCTGTAGGGTTTTTTCCATTTCATGGGAGCCTTTAGGTAATAAGGAAGGCACATCAATATGGTCAGAGGCTACAAAGAAGCAGTATAAATGAAGGCATAGCTTGAGCATTTAGCCTTCTGTGCCAATCAAGTCTAGGAGAATTTTGTCTCCTTTGAGGGAAAAATCATTCTAACTCATTTTGTAGAAGTAGGGAAGAATTCTGATAGCTCAGCTCTTCTCTCTGGGTTGCTTTCTCATTTCTAATCAGTTATCAAGTTTATTTATTGTAAGTTTATGGGAACACCCCATAAATATGTGCAAATTAGAACATCACCTCTTCAAAATGAAGGATGAACAACTTCCCCCTCTTGCTTGAGTAATAATAACCAAATCTACTGGAAAGGGCAAGAAAATCAGTTTCTCAATGGCTCCACTCTCCGTGGACTGCTCTGACAAAATCTCCTTTCTCTATATGGTTATATATAGAGATCTCCTCCCCCCCCAAATATATATATATATATATATGGGCATTTAGTTTATAGGATATCAATACCAGGTATATATATATATACTGTTGATACTGCTATGTCCCTCCTTTTTCCTCACATAGAAAATTCCATTGATAAGAACAAATGTATAATGATGTCTCATTTTTTCCTTGTAGTAAACATAAATAATAAACCCTACTGGTGACTTTGGACTAAATACTATATTGTAGTATAGCACTATTATAGTGAGGAATCATTTTAAATTGTCATTTGAATTATAAAAAAATAGAGAGACCATGAGGCCTTCCAATTAACTGGGCATTTAGTTTATAAGATATCAATACCACAACATCTTTTCATTATGTTAAAAGAATCATACTATCCTCCTCAAGGGGAAATGAATAGAAATCAGATTTAGAAAAATATAGATAAAGATGAATGTAAACTTTTTTTTTCATTAAAAGAAGCACACAATTTTAAGAAACAAGATAAGGATGTGCACACCATTGGCTCTCAAATACAAATGAGTTTCATGGAATAAATAATGATTTATTGGTCTATTTTCTGGTCTAAAAGGTTTAAGTTTTTTCCTTTTATGAATTTTAATTCTGACATAAAGACTGACACATGAAGGACTCATTTTACAAGTCAGATTCCCACTTATTTCTTTTGGGACTAATAACAATGTTTGTACAAAAACAAGATTTGGATTAAGAACGGCCAGAGATACGCAGGACTTAAATTCTCCAAAGTTCCTAATTTGATGTTTTGTAATTCACTACCTCAA
Source organism: Gracilinanus agilis (assembly GCF_016433145.1). NCBI lineage: Eukaryota > Metazoa > Chordata > Mammalia > Didelphimorphia > Didelphidae > Gracilinanus > Gracilinanus agilis. The sequence continues at coordinate 420,656,450 of NC_058132.1, read as the reverse complement.
TTAGTTAATAAATTGTATTAAGATTTTTTTATTTAAAAAAAAACCAAAACACCTAGGAACCCCTGTAAGTGACCAGCACTTCTATGAAAACCCACCTTCAGAGCTGCCATCAACTAAGACCTACTCCTGAATGAGATTATGAGAAGTTGTTTGCAGGGACCACATTTATCTGACACACCTTAAACTCAATTGGAGATTAAATGAATATAGGGAGAGGGCTACTAGGGTACAAAATGTTTCATTCTACCTGTAAATTTAGATTACCAAACAGGACTGTCCCCAAAGGATTTTTGTTGACATATAGACTATTTTCCTGTCTAGCTACCACAACATTGCAGATGGAGAAGGTATTAGAGACTCATTACTTTTTGCTGGGCCATTTGTAATAATCAATCAGCACCAATAATAGCCAAACCTCACATGATTGGCCTTGTATTTATTTATTTATGTATTTATGTATTTACTGAACCTTGTAATTATTGTTTTCCAGCTGTTGCTGATCTTATGTGTTTATATCAGTGGTTCCCAAGCTTTTTTGGCCTACCGCCTCCTTTCCAGAAAAAAATATTACTTAGCCCCCTGGAAATTAACTTTTTTTAAATTTTAATAGCAATTAATAGGAAAGATAAATGCACCTGTGGCCATCACCGCTCCCCTGGATTGCTGCAGCACCCACCAGGGGGCGGTAGCACCCACTTTGGGAATCACTGGTTTATATCAATTTGGTCTATAGATAGCGATTCAATGGAGGCAAGGCTCCACAGAATTAGAGGGAGGGAATGTGGAATTGAAAATTGGCACTACTTTATTCTGTATTATTTATTAATTATTGATTGAAGGTTGTATCTAATCATTTAATCAGTATTTAGAATTAGTTTGATTTTAAAAGCTACTTAAATTTCTTGACATTACAGTCTATAAGAGAGTTTGACTTCTGTATAAGAATTTGACTTCCCCATTTCTCTGCTACAGCCTGGACTTAATCTGTTTTACCCTGGAAGGGAGGAGGGAGGATGAGTTGACATGGTCATAAAATGTTCTTCTTTGTTATAAGTCTAGCAATGGACCACTTCTATGTAGGGGTTTGCCTAACATAGGACTTTCCAATGAATATTGACTAACTCTGTGTTATCATTGGGCTTGGAAATCCCCTAATGTGAGTCAGGTCAAATATAAGCCCATCTTTACCTCTGATATAGGTCAATTACTATCTCAGTTTAGTTTTCATCACAGAACTATGTTTCATAACACATATCTTTACAACTATAAAAAAAGGCTCCACTGGCTTTCAAAGGCTTCTGGTCACTGAGGGATCATTGACCTCTATTCCTGGCAACTTCTATACTTGCTAATAAATAGATTATACTTAGAATGTTGTGCTTCAGTTTCTCTTCCTTGCAGATTTTTTTTATCACAATACCTCTTGATTGTGTATACAGAGATGTATACAGATTGTGTATACAGGAACAGCTAATGGAACTAGTGACTGCATATGTGAACAGATCTGTTAAAATGGATAGAGGGAGAAACCTAATGATGGTACTTGTTCGCTATTCTGGTTGTGTGTTTGAAGGCTAACTGAGTTACCCTCCTTAACCAGAGGGATTCAAGGGGTTTGTACCTATGATGGACCTGAGAACAGGGAGAGACAGGAACCAGTATTCAGATAAAGGATTTCTATGGGGTTGGTGTTTGCCAGGGCTTAGCAAAATGGCCCTCCTGAATATAGCTCCTGTCAGGGAGACAGTAATGCTGGATGGTTTCGGGTTTAGCATCACAGAAACGTGTTAGAACTGCCTCCCTGATTTTCCCCCATACCCTCAGCCTTCCCAGGTATCTTCCAAAGATTTAATCTGACTGCGTTTAGTTAACAACCAAAGGGTGATTTAATGAAACAGGATCAAGGATGAGTTTGGACAGTGGGAACAGGAAAGCCTTAGTCTAACACAAGGATGGTATGGAGTCTCTTTGGCCTAAGCCAAAGCCAAAGGCTCCAGTCAGTAACATTCTTGATTCCTTTCTTCCTTCTATCTGCTAGCCTAATCTAAATGGCAGGTTGCAATGTCTATCAATAGATGGCACAGAGGGAGTAAATCGTCTTCAGGCTGGTTCAGTGTGCTCTCCGGGCAAAGCCCCTCAAGCCACTGTTAAATGTTCAGCCAGCCCTCTTTAGTTGTTGTCCAGGAGAACAAGAACAATCTCAGGTGTTCGGGGTACAAGGAAAAGATCAGGGAATCCTCAGGTATCCAGGGATTCGAATCCTGAGGCTGGAATGAGCTTCTTCCAGGTCAGCATCCAGAGACGAACTCCCCCTCCTCCAGTTCTTTTTCCCAGAAACCTCTGCTATTCCTTCCAACTGTCACTCCTGTCCTTCAAGTCTCTCTGTATCATTCCAAAAGCCCCTTCTGTGCAAGGCTTCTCTTACAATTGCATCCCCTTTCACGCCGTGACCTTACCAAGGTCACCATTGTGAACATTTTATATATACCATGTTATTAATCTATTTCTATCTACTCCCCACAAAATATCAAAATGCCCTTTCCTACACTAATTTGTTCTATGCTATGCTACCTACTGTAAGAGATTTTGCAAGAAAGTTATGGGAAAGGGAAATTTGGGGGTTTACAAAAGGTAATTCCAAAAAGTAAAAGCAAATGTTGCCACACAATAACCTTATGAACATCATCTGTGCTAATAGTAATACCGATTCTGCAATCTTAAGCTAATACAACCATTTTCAATCTATACTTATTACTATGCAAATTATCCTAACTATTAATTTTCCATTAACACAATTTCAGCCTAAAGCTTTACTATTAACTTTTTCATATAAACTATACTGCCAATGCAGCTTGATTCTATTCCTAACCAATGTAACAACCTATGCTGTTTTTTCCTAACCCTGAGATATTCACTTCATATCCATTAAATTGGAAAAGTTAACAAAAAGTTGACAAATAGTGGAGGAGTTATGGGAAAACAGGTACATTAATACACCAAGCGGTACAATTGGTGGAGCTGTAAACTGGTTCAGCCATTCTAGAGAGCACTTTGGAAGTATTTCCAAAAAGCTATTAAACCGTCTGACTTATCAATCAGGTCTTTGACCTTTGACCTAGTAAAGCTGCTACTGGATCTATACCCCAAAAGGATCCAAGAATAACAAAAAGGACTCATACATAGGAAAATATGTATAGCAACTTTTTGTGATGGGAAAGATGCCCATCTACTTGGTTTTGGGTTCTTCTTTTTCAATTGGTCCATTTCTTCTTGCATTGCTTTCTCTTCCCCACTTTTCCTCTGCCTCTCTTAGTTGTTTTTTTTTAATATTTTTTGAGCTCTTCCAGAATCTATGTCCAATCCATATTTTTCTTTTGGACTTTGCATGTGTTTGCTTTGCTTTCACTGTCCCCTTCTGTGTCTGTACCTTAGTCTTTGTCTCTATTAAAAGTCTTTAGAGTTAGATGCTTTTTCTGTTGTTCGCTCATTTTTCCTACCTTTTTGTATGTAGGCTTTCTTTTCTCTGAGGTTAGGTACCCTCTTAAACTTCAGTCCTTCCTTGATGCTGCCCTTAATTTATTTTCTGATCTCTGCCAGTTTTAGTTATTCCAAGGTGGTATAATGTCCTAAGAGCTGGGAGCTCCCACTGTTGATTCAATTAACACTTGAGACCCTGATAGCTTAAGGGCCTGCATAAGCTTGAGCATAAGCTTTCAATCTCACTCTGAACTTGATCAGATCTGGAACTGCTCAAATTCTAGTCCCAGGCTTAGGCATAAGTTTTTGGTCTCACTGTGTACTTAATACAGTCAGGCACACTGTTGATTGCCCTGTCCTGGAATTCTGCCCTGAGCCCCTGACAATAAGATACAGACCACACTTGGGTCAACCAAATACCCCAAGCTGGGATCTATGTTCTCACCATAGATCCAGAATGGGACTCCTGGCTTCCTCTGAACCCACATAGATCAGCCCACTTGAACACAGACTGCCCTGGCCTGGGATTCTGGACTTTGAAATCTCAAGGTTATGAAGATGGGATTAATCCTACCCTGCCTATTTTTAGATTTAATTACCAAAAGTGTAAACACCCCACTTAATCCTCAAATGGGAGAGGTCTGTGACCCACATGTGCAACCCCCTCCCCCCATCTGTTATTCCAGGTTTGGAACCTAAGCCCAAGCCAACATTCAGATCTTGAGACCCTACCTAGGCGAGCCTCTTTCGGACTGTCCAGCTAAGCTGTTTACTGCTTCTGTGACTGGTAAGCTTAAAAGCACCCCTCAGCACCTAGCCCCAGTGGAAGAAAGAGGTTTTTTTTTTACCTTGCAGCAACCCCTAACCTCTGCTGGGCTTTTTGCCTTGGTGTGGGGAGGTTCTGACCTTTTTCACTCACCCCGCCTGTTTTCTAGCTTCCTCCCTGCCCAACTTAGGTTTCAAAAAGCAAGGTAACTGCTTCAACTCCCAGTTTCTGACTGTGAAGGCTTTTAGAGCAAATCCACCGTTTTGTAAACATATCCTCCATTTTGGCTTCTGGCAAACACAATCACACCCCTTGCTCCCACGCCCCTTGCCCTTCCCTGTTGTAGTGTAGCCACTTAGCCACCAGAGGTCAGTAGAGAGCACTATAAAATTTTTTTCTTTCTTCTTTTTCTGTTTTCTTTCCCCTTTTTCCTGCTGAGCCATAGTGGGTGTTTTTCTGCCACCAGAGGGCAGCAACACCAACAAAAACAAATAAATAAATAAATGCATTAAATTTTTTATTAAAAATATAAATAATTATAAACTATATATTACAAACAAATTATAATATATAATATAAATGAATAAATTATATATATATTTTCAAATAAAATCCAACAAAACCATATAACATAAAAACAAAATAAAACAATATACAATATCCTTTAGCTTGCCCCCAAATAAATAAATAAACAAATCAATATATACATTGAAACTTATTCTCTTTTCCACTTCCCTTTAATCTACCCTTTTGATCACAATGCTACTATACAAGAAGTAGAGTTTTTTGCCCAGTTGGGAACTTATAGAGTTCAAGATTACATCTTTGTTCCTATGTGGCTTGTAGTTTTCTTTTTTCTCTGGACTGGAAGATCACAACAAAGGAGAATGCAAGCCAAAATGCAAGTTCAATTGAAAGAGATTGTGCATTACTTACATGGTCAAATGACAAAGGAGGATCTTCCTCAACACAGGCTTCTGATTTTTGCAAACCTGTTTCTCCTGAAATAGAAATATCAGGCCCCTCTACTATATCTCAGGTGCAGAACCTCCTCTCTCACACTCTGAACCACCTTTCTCATGCTCTGCAGCTCCTAGCTAACCTTATTTCCCCACAGTCACTTTCCCAGAAACCACAACCACTAAATGATTCCTGTGCAGGCCTTTTCCCCTTAATCGAAGTGTCCACAATAGGACCTGATGGGGATGTGGTTACAATAAGACAACATAAGCCTTTTGTGAGCCAGGGCATAAAAGATTTAAAAGAAGACTTCCCCTCTTACAAAGAAGAGCCCATAACAATAATTTTTAAAAATGGATGATATTTTCTTTCACTATGACTCCTCTTATAAAGACATAGAAAAATTGCTCCTGGCTTTCCTAATAGAAAATGAGAGGATTATCTCTTATGTTAACAAAGCCCAAGGACACAATGCACCACGCTGGCCATCTGAAGATCCTAACTGGCAGTACAACAACTCCAAAGACTATTCAGATTTATGTCTTGCTAGGGATGCCATTCTCAAAGCAATGCAAGCATGTGCTGAGAAACCACAGGCCTGTACCAAATTTAAACGTATTACGCAATCTGATGATGAGACACCCTCCCAATTCATGGACAGGCTCATTGAGCTGGGAAATAGATAAATGGAAATTGACCTTTCTGCTGAAAGTGATACAAGGCAAATAAAGGAAGAATTTGTCAATAACTCTCGTAGAGAGATCCAAGATCACTTTAAAACAAATTGCCCTACTTGGCCTGAAATGGACCTTGATGAATTAAGGAGAACTGCTCTTTATGTCTCTAACAATCATAAAGAGAAACAGGAAGAGAATAATAGTTTACTAGACATATTTCAAAAGAAACTAGACTCTTTAAGTGATAAAGTTGGAAAACAACTAAAAGAGTATGCTACTCAACCAATAGCAATTGCCCCTCTCCAAGAATCTCTCAGTCCCTTTTATGCCACTTCTATGGGAAAAGGGGTCACATAATGATGAACTGTAGGACTTGGAAACAAGCAATTAGAAATAATAACTTCAGAAATTACAACTTTAGAAATAATAACAATTATAGAAATAATAACGATTATGGAAATAATGATTACAATAATGATTTCAGGAATCACAACTTTAGGACTAATAACAGATCTAGGAATATGGATCAAGCAATTGATAACTCATACCAAATGACTCCAGAGCAGTATATCTTGAGTGGAGCTTGGCCCCGAACCACCCAGTGTGCTACTGACCCTCAAGGAGGAGCCCAAGGACCTACCCAAAGATTATGAAGGTATACAGGGGTGGGGGAGAGGGAGCTTGAGGCACAGGAATCAAAGGATGCAACTTTTGATTTTCCAGACCCTGGTGCTTTACTACCCATTGTCCCCATCCACTGCCCCCCATACTGGCAAGCCCTATGTAACATTAAAGGTTGGTAACACCTATTATGACTGTCTTTTGGGCACTGGAGCTTCCAGATCTATATTGAAGAATACACCTGACCCATACTGCAATTCCATAGGATCGATAAGTGTAGTGGGGGTATCAGGGAAACCCCAAAAGGTTCCAAAGCTTTCTCCTAGAACTGTGTCTATAGGATCCCTAAATGTGCATCACTCTTTCCTCTTGATGCTTGACTCCCCTATAAATTTGCTAGGGAGAGAACTTTTATGCAAGCTTAGAGCCACAATAAATTGCTCTCCAGATGGCTCTATGTCACTGAAATTTCCTGAGGAATCCTTAACTTTTCTCCCTGTGCTTCTTTCAGATAGTCATGAGATGAAGGAGTCTCCCACTTTTGAAATCCCAACAGATATACCTGAATCTCTCTGGGCCACATCACCTTCTGATGTTGGCCTACTTAAATTGGCTGTCCCTGTCCAAATTAAAACGAAATATAGCCCACCTCCTTCCATTCCTCAGTATCCTCTCTTGAAGGAGGCAATAGAGGGCATTACCCCAGTGATAAATTCACTAATTGACCAAGACATCATAATTCCCTGTAAATATGAATACAATATGCCAATCCTGCCTATTAAAAAGCCAAAATTGGGGCCGGATGGCAAGCATCTCTATAGATTTGTCCAGGATTTGAGGGCTGTGAACAATCACATTATAAAGAGACACCATGTAGTTTCCAATAAAGATACTATCATTTCTTCTATTCCTAGCACAGCTACATACTTTATAGTAGTAGACTTGTGCTCAGCCTTCTTTTCTATACCTATACATGAGGATTCCAGACATATCTTTGCTTTCACCTGAAAAGGTTCCCAGGGGACATGGGTGCATTTGCTTCAAGGGTATGTCAACAGCCCAACATTGTTCACACAATTCTTAACTGCTGATACAGATGCCATTAAATTTAAATACAGCCATTTAATCCAATATTTGGATGATTTGCTCTTGACCTCGTCAAATGCTGAGGCATGCCAACAGGATAGCAAGCATCTCCTTTTAGAGCTACATAAGAGAGGCCACAAGGTCTCCAAAGATAAAGTTCAGTGGTGTCTCCCCAAAGTGCAATATTTATATTTTATTTTAAATTCTGGGTCCCATTTAGAACAGCTCTTTCAAATTTAAAACATACTATCCTGTCTGCTCCTGCTCTAGGCATCTCAAATTATGACAAACACTTTATATGTCCATGAAAGGAAAAGGGTAGCTTCAGGTGTTCTAACCCAACTTTTGGGACCTGCTCAATGCCCAGTAGCCTATTATTCAGACCAGCTGGACCCAGTAGCTGCAGGAGCACCACCATGCCTTAGAGGAGTAGCTGCCACAGCTTTATTAGTGACTAAATCTGCTGATCTGGTACTAGGATGCCTTGACCATGTATTCCTGTGTGATTCCCATGAGTATCCCTGTATTTTCCTCAGGGGGTAATGTAAAGTTATTCTCCTCAGGGGAGACTATGTTATCACTGTGAATTTGGACTTGAATTTGACCCTAAGTTAGAACAGAAAACTACCTCCCAGAATCCAGAAGGTGTCATGAAGATGCCTGCAGAGACCACACACTGCACCAGAAGATCCAGAGTGAACTCTGAGACATGGCAAATTTGAACTTTGTGGGGGTTGAACATAATTATTTTGAATGGACACTTTTATGCCAGAAAGGGTACTGCCCCCTAAATGGCCTTTTGTCAATGCACCAAACATTTGTTTTTTTCTTTCTCCCTTTTATTTCCCTTTTATCTCCGAATTATTATAAACTTTAATTTGATTGTGTTTTCATGATCCATTGGGGAGACTGGTCTCCCAAAGGATCACAGGGGGGAATGTAAAGTTGAAAAGACCTTGTATCTCTTTAAACTACATTACTCAAACTCCTTTCACCAAACCCATAATTCCTTAAGTCTTTTCCTATTGGTCATTGGTTTTCGCGGGCTGATTTGAAATGGGAGTTTTTGATGTGGTCATGGAGTCTTTGGCACCAGAGACAGCATGGTGAAGGGTGAGTTGGGACTTTCCCCCCGTGTTTTAATAAATCCTTATAAACATCATACTTTGGAGGCATTGAATATCAATTTTAAAACTTACAAAGGTAAAGGAATATTTTTTGTGCTTTAAGAAATGAGAGAATTATGACTCCATAGCCTGAGGGAACAGGCTTTGGTGGAAGTAAGTTTAGTGGAATTGTACTAAAGAACTAGAGTATTTGCAGAAGTTAAAAAAATAAATAAAAGGAATCCATGGAGCAATATGGGTATGGTGTCATTCAAAATGGCTCTCTACCTTGGACTTCTACAGAATTTTTTGAGGTCCTACTTTTAAAGAACAAACTAAATTTGTTAGAGTCTTCTGAAGGGGTATGCTCTCGGTCCCTTTTTATATGGATGAAAATGACAGTTGTTCACACTTGACTTTATAATTATGAGTTACTTTTATAGCCAGCTCACAGATGGAGACTTCAAAGAAGAGGGTGAAGTTTTAAATGAAATGGATTTGATAGATAGGGTGCATATTTATACTATGCACTCCTAAGACATGTCACATTGTATGCCCAACCTGTCCAGGGGCAATTATAACTTGCCTTCTGGGTGAAGTCACACTCAAATATCCACACACTTTAGTTATGTACCATCTCCACCTTACTATGAGCTGATCAATTGGTAAAATCAGAGATTAGGACAGTAGTGGCTCTGGCAAATACAATAAATTTTACTATAACCTGGCATATGTGTTCCTGATATGACTAATCTTTTTCTTTTCTTCAGGGATCTTACTAGTCAGAGAGCTCTTTACATGGATGGATTTTGGAGTGGGACTAGGGGGCAGCACCTGAAGTTTTGAAGTGTGGTGTGTTATAGGAAATTCATAGATAGACTTATGACAGAGAGCAAAAGACAGACCAAGCAAAACTCTGGCTGAGGCTGTGAACATTCTAAACCCAGAATATTCAGAGAGGTTTGTCCCCAGAGACTGAGAAGTTACAGTTTTGCCTGGGAGAGTGTTGGAGGCTGTGGCATCTGTTCAACTAAGCCTGTGGACTATTTTGGGATCTCAATAGAGGAGTCTGATCTACAATCAAGATCTAGGTAGAAGTTGGGCGCTCTTCCTGTTTTTGGTGGACAACAGAAAGCCCTATACTCCCTACCCTTTTGGATTATCTTGCTGTGTCCTGAAGTGTTTCTGTGTCTTAATCTCATCTGGATCTCATCCTGGGATGGGCTGTGTGATATTCACAAATACCCTTTGCCTCTACAGCCTTGCCAGAGCTGACTATCTGTAGATAGAGTAGTGTAGCAAATTCCACAACCAACATTCCTTTGACAGTTGGTCATAGACTTGAGATTTAGCTAACCCTCTCCCCTCCTTACCTGTCCTAGTTAGAACATTAAACAACCCTTTTATAAAAACTTCCTGGTAGTCTCTTTCCCAGACTTCAAGAACCCACTTAGTTTAAACTATTTCCCTGGCTGTATTGATTTGTTACTGTTTGTTTCCCCAGTAAGTTACATTGTGTTACCTCTACCTAATCAGCTGTGTAGCTGTACTGTTGTTTCCTTTCTCATTCCCTACCTATTCTCCATTTCCCTAAAGTTACTGTTATTTGTCAGTTACCATTATTGTTTCAGTTGGCACAAAGATGGTTGGTCTGAGTTAAGAGAGAACAGGAAGTTAACTACTGGAGTTTCTCAGAGACACTGGAAGAGGGAGTTGGTGAACATTCTAAGGAGCTTAACAGCCATTGGCTCCTCGCTAAAATTCTAGATGGAGCAGTTCCTTACCACTCTCATTGATAAAAAGGGTGCAGAGGGTTATTTACTACTTGGACACAGAGTTACACCTGGAAAGTTTGTTTTTTTCTTTTTTCTTCTTTTTTTTCTGGAATTATTTTTGAAGATCTGGTTTTAACTAATTATAATTTTAATCCAAAGTGGCTAACAATACCATGTGTAACATCACCTTATATAGTATTGTTAACACAGGAAGTTAAAATGGAGGATGTTTTAGATTATCTTTTATTCTTTCAGGTGGTCCTTGCATGCCTGATGGGATCAATTCCTTGCTATTTTGCTATGGATACTGCAGCTCACACAGTAATGTAGTTTCACATGCAATTTGGGCAGCACATAGCAATCAAAGACACTGGCCTAGGAGATGTCCCTGACAGCCATGACTTTCACAATGTTGGAATAATAAACTTCTCTATAGCGTTGTCCTTGGGCAAGCAGCAGGCACAGATGGTGCAGTGGATGGGCTGCAAGTGGCCACGGCCCTTCTTGGCATGCTCGTTGTCCCTCCTATTCTTGGTTATATTTGTAAGCCAGAAGCCAAAAAAAGAGAGGGAGCATCTTCACAAAAAAAAATTGCCTCTCATAAACCTTTATTTTAACCCAATTAAAAATCAAGAGATTGATGACAGAGACAGACCTTACTTTCATTTATACAAATCTAATTATAATTCATACCCTAACCCTGTCATAGCCTTAACTTAGAATGCTTCAGTTTGCAACACCCACAATGCTGATTTTTTTTCTGCTACAATATGAAAGAAAGTTCCTAGTGCTCCTTAAATTTAGTGCTTTCCTTCTAAGATTATCTTCAATTTATCCTATTTGTATTCTGTTCTCATATAGTTGTTTGCATATTGTCTTCTTCATTAGACCGTGAATTCCTTGAGAGTAGGGACTAATATTTTTTCCCTTTCTTTGCATCCATATAATAGTTACATAAAAAATACAAATTGACTTGGTTCATCTTGATATCATAGAAAATGATCAGTTAAGCAAACTCCATTTCTGGAACAGACTTGAATCTAAATATCTGTTGATTTCATTCACCATGATTTTGAGATTGTCATTTCAGCAGCAGTTGTATCTGTCTATTGATGGGCACGGGATTGAATTAGACTTGGCATAATATACAGCTTTGATGAAGTGAATGAAAAGAACAGAATCAAAGCAACTCTTTTAAAAAAAAACCTTAACTTCCACCTTAGAATCAATACTATTTGTTGATATTGATTCTAAGGCAGAAGAGCAGTAAGGGCTAGGCAATGGGGGTGACTTTCCCAGGGTCACACAGCTAGGAAGTGTCTGAGGCCAGATTTGAACCTAGGACCTCCCATCTGTAGGCCTGGCTCTCAATCCACTGAGCTACCCAGCTGCCCCAAAAAAGCAACTCTTAAGAAGACTAGTCGAGGGCCATATATCCTGATATATTTATACAATCAATAGAAAAGGACCTTTCTAACAATGCAGAGGTATTTTCAGATACCTTCATAGATACAAAATATTAATGCCACAGAACTTTTTTAAAAGTAGGTATACCATATACTTTTGAATTTTTTTTTAATTTGAATTTAACCACTAACAAGTAATATGATCATATACTTGGAAAAAACAGAAGAATAGGGTTGTATATTAAACTGAAAATCTACAGTACATGCAGCTGGCTTAAACTTTTAAACATAAGATAAATTTAACATGTACTATTCAAAGGTGTTCTACCTGTCTGTCCCAGTAGATGCTCAGAAGTGTTTATTATGAATTCATTAAAAAAAAATCGTGGGTTTAGAATTAGAAGGATTTTTAAACATCTAACTTCATATTACATAAAGTTTAACTTCATATTGCAAATGGAGAAATAGGTACTAGAAGATAGTAATGACAAGATTCAAGGAGGGTCCCCTAATTCCATCTCTAATGTTCTTTCTACTACTACACTATTCCCCCATCTATGTAGTACTAAAGTTAAATTTTCATATTTGCAACCAGGCTACAGCCGAGATTGATTAAGAATTCCTTTCATGACTCTACAAAGAGTTGAAGGAGTTATTTTTAACCTAGCTGTGACAATAGAATCACCTGTCAAAATAGGAGCCAGCTTGGCAATTAGAAGATAGAGAGCTCCTTCATTGGTTTCTAAGAATCTGAATATGTACTCAAAGATTCATGATGTTTAAATGACTACACCAGAATTTCAACTTTCCAAGGATAATGAAAACATTATAGAATGAATAAATGTACCTTAGTTGTAATACTCATATTATTAATATTCTTCCACTAAAGTCGTATTCCAAAATGTCATCATGGCTTTTCAAATACAATGCCAACAAAACACAACCCCTAGCCAGTCCAAACAAATTGGAAAGGTTTCAAATTCAATTGTATGGCTAATTATCTATCATCTCTATGCTACCTTCTAAGGACTAGTTTAGTTAGGTTCAGAGAAACTCACCACCTGGTTGACAATAGGGTAATGAATTTTTTGGCATCAGTAACTCACAAAAACTACCTTACTCCCTTCTTCAACCTCTCCTCCCCACTAGGGGCTTATTATATCCTGAAGGATAGCCCTATGATACTATATTTGTAAGAGTTCTGACTTCTAATTGATTGTAAGACTTCTGAGAGAAAGAAGCAGACGAGAGGAAGGTCAAATAAAAGATTTTATATTTGGCCTTGAAAGTATAGGAGTCACTGGATTTTACTGAATAGAGCTGAGTGGAAGGTAGATTAGAAGAGTTGGAGCTTGAGGCAAGGAAGCCAACCAATAGATTATTGAAATAGTCTAAGTGTGAAGTTATGAGGGCCTGTACCAGGGTGGTTACTGTGTCAGAGGAGAAAGGAAGATATATGAAAGATATTATAAAAGTAGCAGGGCTTGACAAATGATTGAATGAGGTGGGGCAATGAGAATGAGGAATTGAGGCTGATCCCTAGGTTGGGAGCCTAGATGACTGGGAGAGTGGTTCCTTCAATAGTAAAAGAAAGTGAAGAATAGAGAAGGGTTTAGGGCAGGGGTCGGCAACATATGGCTCTTTTGAGGGCCAGATAAAGCTCTTTCTGCAGGAGCCATAAAGTCAACCACGACACAGTAACTAACAGTTTACGCATGACATCATGCATCACGTGATACATCACGTGATCCTTTCGGAACCACAACTATCTTCTAAGATAGAAGCTCCCTCATTGATATTGCCTCGGGAGACGAATCCTGGTCTTTAGTTCGGCTTGGTAGGTGTGCTGTGTGTTCCTCCTTCTGGCCTCCTTTTACTCTTTTCACACCTGTTACTGACATCTTGGGGTTCTGGATAGTGATTGATCACTTTTGTCTACATTCTCCACCCCTCTGCCTCTGATTTACATGGCTTTATCTCAGTGCATTCATGGGCTCTGCACTCCCTATTTGTGGGATTGTTATTGTTTTTAACTTTTCTACATGCTCTTAAAGGGGAACTATAGCCAGATTACATCTTTACATATGCTTCATTAGTGAGAAGCATTTCTCCCCAGTAGTTGTTTCATTTGATACAGAATGATTGAGTAGGCAACACTGATAAACACCTGTACCAGGAAATGTGTGTGATGTGTCCTGGCCAGTTTTCCATGAAAAGGTACCCTCCTCCCCCACTACTTACTAATGCCTGCACACAAGTCATGTTATTTTCTGTAATCTCCTGATCTCCTACTTAATTTATGTGGCCAAATGGCTTACCAGGAGGCCGGCAGCTTTTTCTTCTCCTGTTGCCTGACTTGAGAGAGGGAGAGGAAAAAGTATTCTTCCCTGAATTTTTCTCTCTTTATTTCAGCAATTTTCTTAGTGTAAAGGAGTTTTATCTGTATGTGTGCAGTTATATCAGTACTATAGTGCCCCATTAAGTCTTGTTTTTTGATTAATAATCAAAATAATTTTGATTAAATAATCAGCAAAACCATGCAGCACCAGAAGTCACATTAATGTACTTTATTCATCATTAGTTAGCACATAATAGAGTTATTAAAAATAGTTCAGAGACTTATTGTACTTTAAAAGTGTTGTTCTTACATAAAATGCACATATTTAATTGTATTCGGTGTTAAACATATTGTACGGCTCTCACGAAATTACATTTTAAAAAATGTGGCGTTTATGGCTCTCACAGCCAAAAAGGTTGCAGACCCCTGGTTTAGGGTATGGGGATAGAAGGTAGATTCAACTAAGTGAAGTTCACTCAACTGAGCTGTCTATTGTTGTCCACCAGTCAAGCACCAGAGCCTGCTTTCAACCCCCTGGGGTTGTTTTGTACTAAAGCTATCAGGAAGTGAAGTAAGTCCCTGAGGCAATAAAATTTCAAAGATGATATCAATACCTTTTAAGGGAAAACTAGTCTCTCTTTCAAGGCAGCTTGGTGGCATGGTGGATAGAACACTGTGCTTAGAGCTAGACTGTGTGACCCTGGGAAAATCACTGAAACTTTTTTGCATCATTTTCCTCATCTGTAAAACAAACTAGAGAAGAAAACCACTCCAGTATCTTTGCCAAGAAAAACACAAAAAGGGATCACAGAGAGTTGGACACAACTGAAAAACCACTAAACAACCAAAAAAATAATAAAACCCCACTATTTTCATGGGGAAAGGATATTCTAGATATTTCTAATACATATTTGATTGTAAGTTCCTTCAGGTCTTTTACAAATTGGACCATTTCTCACTACATTCCTGATTGTAGCTCAAACCAGATTAAAATGTAATTTGAAAATATTTAACAAAACAACAAAAAAAATAACATAATATAATACTAATTTATGTTTTTTAAGTCAATATGTGGCTTCCAAGGAATTTTATGCAGTGGGTCTCATTTCTATTTGAATTTGACACTACTGTGTTAGAGATTCTTTCACCAAGTGGTAAAATATGACTAGAACTTTAGCTGGTTGACCCTAACCTCCAGTATTCAATTAGTTTGCTATGTGTTCCACTACAAGAAGAGAAGAAAAACTGTAACAAACATAAATCAGTGAATGAATATGGGAGAATGGAGACCAGAAATCCCAAGCACCACACCATCTCTTTACAATCTCCTTCAGCTTTGGAAAGAATAAGCCCCAAATCTGAATGATCAGGTTCATGTGGCATGCAATGCCAAGTTTTTTCAATTTACAGTGGGCCTTCTCAATATTCAGAGGTGACTATTAGGAGGAATAGCATTCTTAATATAAATGGAAAGTTACAGATTTGTGTGGACTTGGAATGAGAAAACTAAAGTGGAGCAGTATAGGATGTTTAGCTGGATGGATTTGATTGTCTTCTAGGCAGCCAGTGCTAAACTTCCCTTGAGAAATGTGCAGAGACCAAGTCCTATAATCAAGCTTGAAATTAGAAAGTAGGCTAGAAGAATGAGTAAATAGCAACAGCATCAAAACGAATCACCCCATAAAATAATATTATCATGACAGGAATAATCAAAACACACACTCAAGATTAGAGAATGACTCTAAGACAGTTCCAAAAAGCTTCAAAGAAAAACATAGCTCAAGCACAAATTTAACTAGAATGACTGGAAAAAATCAAGCAAGTTTTTTTTTAAAGAAATGAGAGTGCTAGAGGAAAAATTAGGCAAGAAAGGAGAAGTATGGAAGAAAATTAGAAAAGGAATTAATATCTTAGGACAAGAGGCCCAAAATCTTGCCCAACCAACAAACTCCCTGAAAATTAGAATGAATGAAAAAGAAGCCAAGTTATCCATGAGACAACATGAAATACTGAAATGAGGTAAAAAAAAATAGAAACTAATTAAATAGCATTAGTGAAATATTAGTGCTATTAGGGTTCTTCCAAGCATACTGATAAAAAAAGAAAAGGATCAAATTACTAGGAAGTGTCTGAGTTCAGATTTGAAACCAGGACCTCTCATCTCCAGGACTGGCTTTCTATAACTGAGCCACTTAGCTGCCCATCTACTATGTTTTTATTAGCATAAAAGATTAATAGATAATGTTGTGGGAAGAATATACTGGAACATGGGGGAAAGAAAAGAAAATGGGGAAAATTTTCTCAAATAAATTGGGATGGGAAAACTGAAATCTAGATGTGTTATACAGAAGAGGACTAAAGCAAGTGATTGATATCATCAGTGTTTCTGTATATTACTAAGAAAACTCACCAGGAAGAGATAGAATAATTCCATTTAAAATATAGATAGTATAAAATACTTATGAGTCTACCTGCCAAGATAGACACAAGAACTATCTGGACACAATTACAAAATTTTTCTTTACCCAAAGGAGCTAAATTGGAAAATATTAATTACTCATTTGTAGGTCAATTCATTATAATAAAAATGGCAATACTATCTAAATTACTTTGTCAATCAAATTACCGAAGTTTTACTTTATAGATGAGGAAAAAATGATAGCATTTATATGGAGGAACAAAAAGTTAAGAATATAAAGAACTAATTTAAAAAATGAAAAGGTAGTGCTCTTTGCAGTACCAGAAACCAAACTAAACCACAAAGCAGTAATCAGCAAAACAATTTGGTACTGGATAAGAAATAGAGAAATTGCTTAATTTAACAAATTATATGAATAATATGCTGAAGTAACCTCATATTTTATAAACCTAAAAATCCCATCTATTTAAACAAGAATTCATTAGTTCTTTAGAAACCTGGAAAGTAGTCTGGTGGAAAAGAGACACAGACCAACATCTCATACCATATAACAAATACAATTTCCAAATGAAAAATGATTTAGTATAAAGAGTGACATCATGAACAATTAAAAAATATAGAAAAAAATAACTTATCGGATCTGTGAATGTCATGTTGACATGAATGATGATGTCATGACCAAACAAAGGTTTAAGAGATAGCAGGTAAAATGGATAATTTTTCTCACGTAAAATTTAAAAAAAATTAGCTAAAATTATAATAGAAAGCAGCAAATTGGGGGGGAGAATCTTTGCAATAAGTTTCACTAGTAATGGCCTCATTTCTAAGATACACGTGACAGTTTTATATTTATAAGTGTAAAATTCAATTGGTATGTGACCCAAGAATATGAATAGGTAGTTTTCAGAGTAAAAAAAATCCAAGCTATCAATAGCTATATAGGAAAAAATGCTCTAAATCACTAAAAATTTGAGAGATGCAAATTAAAATAACTGTCAGAAGCCATTTCATCATAGTAAATAACAAATACTAGTGGAATTGTATGAAAGTAGAAAAGGACTTATATGTAGAAAAAAATTTTAGTAGAAAAAGTTTGTCTTTAATAATAATAGCAATAGCTGACATTTATATAGCACCAACATGAGCCAGGCATTGTGCTAAGTGATTTGCCAATTTATCTCATTTGATTCTCACTATATCCCTGTACTATTATTACAAAATTTTATAGGTGTAGAAAATGAGGTAAACAGAGGGGCCCCATGCATGCAGCTAGTAAATTATCCAAGGCCAGATTTGAACTCAGGACTTCTTATCTCCAGGTCCACCACTCTTTCTACGATACCACCTATTTGCCTCAATCCTTTAACCTCCTCCTCCTTTCTTTATGCCTTCCCTAATGGCACCCACTGTTTTCACACTATCACTGTAAAACATTATACTCTGATAGCACCCTATCCTCTCAATATTTCCATCACCCCTTATCATTGGGGAAAAAAGATCATCTGTCCTATTGAATGAATTCTCTCTCATGTAGACCATTTTGGAAACTGCTTTCTACTAGAATTAGTCTGAAAAACTCATTTTACGTACAATTGATTTAGCTCCTTATAAATTTGAGTAATTAAACCTTTGTCAGAGATATTTGTTATAAAGATTTTTTTCCCATTTTGTTGCTTCCCTTCTAAATTTAGTTGTATTGGTTTTGTTCCTACAAAAACTTTTAATTTAATGTAATCAAAATTATTCATTTTACATTTTGTAATATTCTCTATTTCTTGCTCGGTCTTAAAATCCTTCCTTTCCCATAGATCTAACAGGTAAACTATTCTATATTCACCTAATTTACTTATAATTTCCCTCTTTGTATTTAAGTCATTTACCCATTCTAAATTTATCTTGGTGTAGGGTGTGAGATGTTGATCTAAACCAGTGATTCCCAAAGTGGGCACCAATGCCCCCTGGTAGGTGCTGCAGAGATCCAGGGGAGGCGGTGATGGCCACAGGTGCATTTGGGGGCAGTGAATAACTGTAAGGGGGAGGTGATAGTATGTGACAGGGGGCACTAAGTAATATTTTTCTGGAAAGGGGGTGGTAGGCCAAAAAAGTTTGGGAACCATTGAATTCAATTTTTCCCATACTGTTTTCCAATTTTCCCAGCAGTCTTTGTCAAATAGTGAATTCCTGTCTCAAAAGCTGGGATGTTTGAGTTTATTGAACACTAGCTTGCTGAGGTCATCTACCCCTAATCTATTCCAATGATCCACCCTTCTGTCTCTTAGCCAGTACCATATTGTTTTGATGACCACTGCTCTATAGTAAGTTTAAGATCTAGTACTGCTAGGCTCCCATCCTTCACATTTTTTTCATTAGTTCCCTTGATATTCTTCATCCTTTGTTCTTCCAAATAATCTTTGTTATAATTTTTTCTATTTCCATAAAAAAGATTTTGGTAGGGGGTAGCTGGGTAGCTCAATGGATTGAGAGTCAGGCCTAGAGACAGGAGGTCCTAGATTCAAATCCAGCTTCAGACACTTCCCATCTGTGTGACCCTGGGCAAGTCACTTGACTCACCCTTACCACTCTTCCACCTAGGAGCCAATATACAGAAGCTAAGGGTTTAAAAAAAAGTTTTTGATAGTTTGATAGTTATGGCACTGAATAAGTAGATTAATGTGGGTAGGATTGTCATTCTTATGTTAGCTCATCCTACCCATAAGCAAGTAATGTTTTTCCAATTGTTTAGATCTAATTTTAATTGTGTGGAAAGTGTTTTGTAGTTGTATTTATATAATTCCTATGTTTGTCTTGGCAAATAGCTTACTAGATATTTTATATTTTTCAATTGGCCCATTTCTTCTTGCATCACTATTATTTCTCTTTCCCACTTTTCCTCTGCCTCTCTTCATTGGTTTTGAAGTCCTTTTTGAGTTCTTCCAGAATCTGTGTCCAATCCTTACTTTTCTTTTGGACTTTGTGTGTGTTTCCTTTGCTTTCACTGTTCCCTTCTGTGTTTGTATCTTGTTCTTTGTCTCCATAAAATTCTTTAGATTAGGTTTTTCTTTTCTTGAAAGTTGTTTCACTCTGTCTCCTTTTTGGTTCTTTCAGTCCTGTATTTGTTTTGTGGCAATCTTTTAATCTCAAGGTGGCATGAAGCTGCTCTGGATTACTCTGCCATCTTGGCTCCACCTCAAGAAGTCAATCAATCTTTGTAGTTATTAAAGTGCAATTGCTACCCTATTTCCCATTGCCAATTGTGTTCTTTCCTGGCAAGTAATTTAAGAACCAATTGAGGGTTCCACAGAAGAATTCTGCCTGTCTAGCATCCCTCATTTTTGTCACATGATTGATACATTTTTTTCTTTCTATCATATCCTTCTTTTATGACATCGTTTAGTTTGTTATTTTTCCAAGTTCCTTATTGGTTGTATGTTATATGTGCATCTCTGCACATATTATTTTTTTTAAACCCTTGTACTTCGGTGTATTGTCTCATAGGTGGAAGATTGGTAAGGGTGGGCAATGGGGGTTAAGTGACTTGCCCAGGGTCACACAGCTGAGAAGTGGCTGAGGCCGGGTTTGAACCTAGGACCTCCTGTCTCTAGGCCTGACTCTCACTCCACTGAGCTACCCAGCTGCCCCCTGCACATATTATTTTTAATTATTTGGAAACTGTTGTATTAAATGCTAGATAGAAAGGAAAATGTGCCCAATAATACAATGAATAAATGAATGATAAATGAAAATAAAAAATGAAAAAAAAACACTAAATGCACTTATTTATATTCGGGGGATAAAAGAAAAAAATAAAATAGCCCCTTGTAGGGACTACTATTTTAATGGAAGGAGATTCTAATAGGTGCTAATATTAATGGAGGAGACAACACAAAAAGTTTTAGCTGGAAGTTACATGGAAAGGTTACATGGTTGTTTGAGTGCAATGGCAAAGCAGATGTTAATGCCTATTCTTTTTTTTATTATTAAACATTTATTAATATTCATTTTTAACCTGTTTACATACTTTATGCCCCTACTTTCCCCTTCACCCCCCGCTCTCCCCCCACCCATGGCCGATGCACATTTCCACTGGTTGTAACATGTGTCCTTGTTCAGGGCCTATTTCCATATTGTTATTAGTTGCATTGGTGTGGTAGTTTCGAGTCCACTTCACCAATCATGTCCGCCTCAGCCCATGCATTCAAGCAATTGTTTATCTTCTATGTTTCCTCTCCTGCAGATCATCCTCTGAATGTGGGTAGCATTCTTTATCATAAATCCCTCAGAGCTGTCTTGTGTCATTACATTGTTGCTGGTATAGAAGTCCATTACATTCGATTTTACCACAGTATATCAGTCTCTGTGTACAATGTTCTTCTGGCTCTGCTCCTTTCACTCTGCATCAGTTCCTGGAGGTCTTTCCAGTTCACCTGGAATTCCTCCAGTTTATTATTCCTTTGAGCACAATAGTATTCCATCACCAGCATATACCACAATTTGTTCAGCCATTCCCCAATTGAAGGACATACCTTCGTTTTCCAGTTTTTTGCCACCACAAAAAGCACAGCTATAAATATTTTTGTACAAGTCTGTTTATCTATGATCTCTTTGGGGTACAAAACCAACAATGGTATAGCTGGATCAAAGGGCAGGCATTTTTTTATAGCCCTTTGAGCATAGTTCCAAATTGCCAGCCAGAATATTGGATCAGTTCACAACTCCACCAGCAATGCATTAATGTCCCAATTTTGCCACATCCCCTCCAGCATTCATTACTCTCCCCTTCTTTCATTTTAGCCAATCTGCTAGATGTGAGGTGATACCTCAGAGTTGTTTTGATTTGCATTTCTCTAATTATTAGAGATTTAGAACACTTTCTCATGTACTTATTGATACTTTTGATTTCTTTACCTGAAAATTGCCTATTCATGTCTCTTGCCCATTTATCAATTTGGGAATGGCTTGATTTTTTATACAATTGATTTAACTCCTTGTATATTTGAGTAAATAGACCCTTGTCAGAGTTTTTTGTTATAAAGATTTTTTTCCCAATTTGTTGTCTCCCTTCTGATTTTGACTACATTATTTTTGTTTGTACAAAAGCTTTTTAGCTTAATATAATCAAAACCATTTAATTTACATTTTTTAATTTTCTCTAACTCTTGCTTGGTTTTAAAATCTTTCCTTTCCTAGAGATCTGACAGGTATACTATTTTGTGTTCACTTAACTTATTTATACTTTCCCTCTTTATATTCAGGTCATTCACCCATTCTGAATTTATCTTGGTGTAGGGTGTGAGATGTTGATCTAAACCTAATCTCTCCCATATTGTTTTCCAAATTTCCCAGCAGTTTTTGTCAAATAGTGGATTCATGTTCCAAAAGTTGGGCTCTTTGGGTTTATCATACACTGTCTTGCTGACGTCATTAACCCCAAGTCTATTCCACTGATCCTCCCTTCTATCTCTTAGCCAGTACCATATTGTTTTGATGACTGCTGCTTTATAGTATAATTTAATATCTGGTACTGCTAGGCCCCCTTCCTTCACATTTTTTTCATTATTTCCCTTGATATTCTTGATCTTTTGTTATTCCAAATGAACTTTGTTATAGTTTTTCCTAATTCAGTAAAGAAGTTTTTTGGTAATTTGATAGGTATGGCACTAAATAGGTAAATTAATTTGGGTAGAATGTTCATTTTTGTTATGTTAGCTCGTCCTACCCATAAACAATTAATGGTTTTCCAATTGTTGAGATCCAGTTTTATTTGTTTGGAAAGTGTTTTGTAGTTGTTTTCCTATAATTGCTGTGTTTGTTTTGGTAGATAGATTCCCAAGTATTTATGCCTATTCTTTTAAATTCATTTATTTGTTTTGTTTAAATACCTAATTATCTTCCTCATCTCTCTTCTCCCCCCCCATATGACAAAAAAGAAATATGTATAAATCTGTCATATATTTCCATTTATATCTGGAGGTATACAAGTCATTCTTCAAACTATTTCTGTTCCTATATATAACATTCTCTTGGTTTTGCTAGGGATAGATGACCTCAGCAAGCTAGTGTTCAATAAACCCAAACACCCTAGCTTTTGAGACAAGAACTCAGTATTTGACAAAAACTGCTGGGAAAACTGAAAAACAATATGGAAGAAATTAGGTTTAGATCAACATCTCACACCCTACAACAAGATAAATTCAGAATGGGTAAATGACTTAAATACAAAGAGGGAAATTATAAGTAAATTAGGTGAACATAGAATAGTATACCTGTCAGATCTATGGGAAGGGAAAAAATTTAAGACCAAGCAAGAGTTAGAGAATATTATAAAATGTAAAATGAATGATTTTGATTACATTAAATTGAAAAGCTTTTGTACAAAGAAAGCCAATGCAAACAAAATTAGAAGGGAAACAACAAATTGGGGGAAAAAATCTTTATAACAAAAATCTCTGACAAAGGTCCAATTTCTCAAATTTATAAGGAGCTAAATCAATTGTACAAAAAAAATCAAGCCATTCCCCATTGACAAATGGGCAAGAGACATGAATAGGCAGTTTTTAGATAAAGAAATAAAAAAATGTATCTATAAGCATATAAAAAGTGTTCTAAATCTTTCATAATTAGAGAAATCAAAATCAAAAGAACTCAGAGTTACCACCTCAGATCCAGCAGATTGGCCAATATGATAGTAAAGGAAAATAATAAATAGTGAAGGAATTGTGGCAAAATTGGGACACCAATATACTGCTGGTGGAGTTGTGAATTGATCCAACCATTTTGGAAGGTAATCTGGATCTATGCCCAAAGGTTTTTAAAAGACTGCCTGCCCTTTGATCCAGCCATATCACTGATGGGTTTGTACCCTAAAGAGATAATAAGGAAAAAGTCTTGTATAAAAACATTTATAACTGGCCTGTTTGTAGTGGCAAAAAATTGGAAAATGAGGGGCTATCCATCAATTGGGGAATGGCTGAACAAATCGTGGTATCTGATGGTGATGGAATTCTATTGTGCTCAAAGGAATAATGAACTCGAGGGTTTCTATGTGAACTATGAAGACCTCCAGAAATTGAAACACTCTGTTTCAATGAAAGGAGCAGAACCAGGAGAAGATTGTACACAGAGACTGATACATTGCAGCACTATGAGAAAGAACCCTATCCACATCCAGAGAAAGAACTGTGGGAGTAGAAACACAGAAGAAAAATATATGATTGATCACATGGTTTGATGGGGATATGATTGGGGATGTTGATTTTGAATGATCACTCTAATTGAAATATTAATGATATGGAAATATATTTTAAACAATGATATATGTAAAACCCAGTGGAATTGCTAGTCAGCTCTGGTAGGGGGAGTTTGGAGGGAAGGGAGGAAGAACATGAATCATGTAACCATGGAATAATGTTCTAAATTAATTTGTCAATAAAAAAATTTTAAATTAAGAAAAAGTACTGCTATTCTTCTGTATATAGGAACTTTCTTCTTATCAATAGCTTCTTTGTGGTATAAGCCCAGAAAACAAGTCTCTGATTCCAAGGGTATCGAATCTCAGTCCAAGTTACTCTGCAAAATGATTATACCATCTCACAACTACACCAAAAAGGCATTAGTGTATTTGTCATTCCTGAAATTCTTCATTGAGAAGTGCCATTTTTTGGTTAACTTTGTCAATTTGCAACATATGAGGTAAAACCACAGAGTTGTTTCAATTTGCATTTCTCTTATTAGTAGTGATTTAGAGCATTTTTTCTAGTGGTTTTTAAAATTAATTAATTTTTTTGTCACACTAAAATTTCCAATTATCTCTCCTCTCCCTTTCCTCCCTACACTAGAGAAAATATCACTTAACTAAAAGATATAAGTATATATAATACTATGCCTTCCTAGTTTCTATTTATCAGTTCTTTCTCTGCAAGTAGACATAGGCAAGTCATTCTTCAAATAATATTTCTGTTCCTGTTCATAGCATTTCCTTGGTTCAGTTCACTTCACTCTTCATAATTTCATTTGTTTTTCTGTATTTTTCTAAAATTAACCTGTTCATCATTATACAACATAGTAATATTTATCACAATCACGTAATGATTCTCAAGAGTTATTATTTCTTAAATTAAAATTAATGTATTAATTTATCACTCAAGATGTAAGTACTGGAAGTAATTCACTTTATCTTAGAAGCTGACTGATCCTCAAAACCTTTTTTTCATTCAAAAACCATTACAATTAAATATTTTCCACAATCACATGCCACAACTTGTTTAGCCATTTTCCAAATGATGAGCATCTCCTCCAATTTCCAGTTCTTTGACACCATGAAGAGAGCTGTTATATTTTAGAACATATACATTTTTTCCTTTTTTCCCTATTCACCTTAGGAAATAAATTTGTATTGCTGGGTCAAAAAGTATAGAGAGTTTTGTAACTGTGGTGCCCAGAATTTTAATCAATCAATAAAAATCATTTAATCAATAAGTAATAAATCAATAAATTTTAGTCAATGAATAAATCACTTCCCTAAAAATAACATCATTAATTAATAGGGGCACGTAATCCATTAGCAAAATATGGGTCCATTTCATCTGCTTAAGTGTAAAGACCAGGAACAGGAAGTTACAGAGCCTTTTATCAGAGTTGTATCTTCTTTCTAATTGGTCTGATAGTAGAGCACTTGGACCTCCTCTGGCAGTAAAAGGTGTACTTAGAGATCTCAATTCCTCCCCCCATTATTTCATCACAAGTAAAGTGGAGAACTATTCTTCAAGTGAGTGTATCAGGCAGGCAGTTTTATCCAGCTAGGGAAATATGGTCAACTGTGCTTCTCTGATATGCTAAGAGAGCTTATGTCAGAGAGCTTATGGGGCCCAGTTTCTTCTAGAAATCATTGGCTAGAAAAGCGTAAGTTGTCTCAATCATGTTTTCAGTGGCTTTTCCACTATTGTGGGACTGGTCACAACAACTTTAAGTATTTTTAGTGAGGAAAAAGAAGGGTTTTACTTTCAAATGCCATAGAAAGAGTGCTCTTGTTTACAGATAAAGGAGTAGGTCTCCACCCTGCCTCTAACAAAAGACAGAAGGTTAGATACATTGGGACCTGGTAGAAAATTTCCTTAGCTTGGTTGGTCTGACTTTCAGAGTTTAATAAAATGAATAGCTTCACATAAAAATATTACTAATATAGAATACAATTCTTTAATTTCCCTCACAACTCTTTGGACATAATTCTAAATTGCTCTCCAAATTGGTTGGATCCTCTCACTGTTCCACTAATTATCAATGTCCCCATTTTTCCAAAATCCTTCCAACATTTGTCATTTTGCTTTCTTATCATTTTAGCTAATCTGATAGATGTGAGATGGCATCTCAGTATTGCTTTGATTTGCATTTCTCTTTATATTTTTTCATTAATTCTTTTGATATTCTCAACCTTTTGTTCTTCCAAACAAATTATGTAATTATTTTTCTAGTTTATATGGGTTTGAATACTTTTGAGTATTGTCTGTGAGAGAGGAGGAAAGATGGCAGAGGACAGACAGCAAATCAGCTGAACTCTCAATGTCCAGCACCAAACAACTTTAAAATAATACTTCAAATCAAATTTTGGAACAACCATTAATAAAAGATTAAGGAGAGACATTTTTCTAGACTAAGACAATTCAGAAAATCAGGAGGAAAGTTATGGGACACCAGGGTGGGGGCCAGCATAGAGTGCACATGATAGTAACACCAGCTGTGGCCCTTGGAGTCAGCCACAAGAACAGCAACAACTTCAGGAAATTTCAGCCCAGAGATGGTGAAGAGGACAACTGGTAGAAAATTATCATAGGGGACCCTTTACTGACTCTGGGTGCAGATAATGCTTGTTGGGAGCTTATAAACTGTTCTGGGTCAGAGTTCCAGGGTGAAGAGGAAAACAAGTGTCAGTCACAAAGGAGTAGGAGCCCTGGTCACAGTGTCAAGACCAAAAGAAGCACTAGTGCTCTCAGTTGCAGAAGAGCAAGAGAACAGGGAATTTGGTCACCCTTTCCAAGGTCAAGAGGAGCACTAGCACTTAGGAGAGCAGAGACCCTTCCATGGTAAAGACCAAAGCATAGAGCACTAAAGCAATAGCCACACCATTCCCCAGATCACACTAACTTGGAAGCCCAGAAAACTTGCAGACCTCTAGAATTAGCTCTGAAATGAACAGCATACAAAAACCTGAAGCTTTATACAGTGCCTTCTCTCACCCATGTCAGCAGAGCTTAACTTAAACATAAAATTCAATGTTAAGAAATATAAGGAGGACATGATCCAACAACAGAAAGAGAACTGGCCCATAAAAAGCTACTGTGGTGACAGGGAAGACCAAGAAATAAACTCAGAAGAATACAATGATATGAAAATAGCTATAAGCAAACTCTCAAAGGAAAATGCTAATTGGACACGAGCATGGCAAGAATTTATACCAGTTAAAGAAAGAAGTCAGAGTGGTAGAAGAAATATTTGGAAAATAAATGAAAGTGATGTAAGAAAATTATGAAAAGAGAATAGTGTGGTAAAAAAGACACAAAATTAATTTCTACATAAAACAACATAAAAGGTAGGCAGAAAAGGTCTGTTTTACTGATCTGAGAGTGGAACACAGTCCAACAAAGGCCATGTCAGTTTAGGACATATCAGGAAAAGCCCTGCTTAGCAGGCCAGTGAAAAGCACTAGGAAAGTGATGGTGAGCTTTTTAGAGACTGAACCACCAAACTGCAACCCTTACCTGCATGTGAGCCCCCTGCCTTATCCCCAAGAGGGGAGGGAGGAAGCATTCCCATTGGGCTATTAGGCAGAGGGGCAGGCTATGTGAGAAGTTTCCTTAGACACCTGTGGAGAGTGGGAAAGGAACAGCTCCTTCTGGCATGTGTGACAAAGGCTTGCCAACATGGCCCAAAAAGTTACTGAATTCTGGAGTTCTCAGCCCACAGTAAGAGGGTTGGACAACTGGTCAGAAGCAGATTATAGGGACCATTTTCCTGGTACTGAGAACAGGAACTATGTTGCATTGCCTATACATGTTTGCAGGCCATAACCCTGGGAGAGTGGGGGAGGCCAGCTCCCCCAGGTCCAGGTAGCTCGGGGGTGGAATGGAGCAGTGGTTTGAAATGAGAATAGCCAGAGACTCAGTAAGGCTTGCAGAGGCTGTTCTGTCTGCCATCTGCTGGCTTCTTTATTTATACCTTTCTCTTAAGATTACATGCATACTGGCATGATTTTTGTTCTCACCACACATTTTTTTCTTAGAGATAATGGATTAAGTCATACATTAACTTTTACTAAATTATAAAAATCATTTGATTAATATTCTATGATTATCTTGTTCTTTATGATTAACAAAAGATGCAAAGCTTGACAAGAATAATTCATCACAAAATAACTGGGTTGGAAATTACCATTCTCACCCATTCACAAGGTACAAGGACGTGCATTTCATCTAGAAGAATGGTAAATTACATTTTAGCCAGTCATATTAAACATGATTATACCTCAGTCCATTTAGCTGCCTATTTAATTAAGAAAGATTCATTATGCTAGTTGATTATACAATACAAAATTAATCAGAATTCAAAGTATACAATAAACCCAAACTGGTCCTAATATTGTCTCAATAACAGCCTTTCATTTTTCAATATTTTTCAAAGGTAAGTTTGGTATGTTCTCTGAACTTGTGGGGTTAATAAAAACAGTCTAGTATTGTGAGGAGGCAGCCTGCCTTAATTTTTCATTCCCTATCCTCCCTGCATCATTCTACTTCAATGATCAGGGGGGAGCTTGGAAGCAGTTCCAGACACCTATGTGTGGGGATTGTGAAACTTGCAGTTTCTGTTTGGGGAATAGAAGTCTTTAAACATTAACTCACTATTTGTTGGTCTGTTGTGGAGGGACTTTTAGGGGAATATCTATAATATGACACCTAATGTTGGGGCTTTCCAAGGGGACCTGTAAGGGTTCTAGTGATAACCTATAATGTTCCTCTATATATTCCTGGGGCTAAATAGAGATATTGATGATAATAATTCCTATAATGAAAGGTGTTAGTAAGAGAAGAGCCACAGAGGGGAAACTGAGTGGGAAATCCATCCTCCTTTTATCTGCCATACAGATTTTCAGGATTCATGTGTGATTTTGTCATCTATCATGAATCTGATGGCTCCCAACAGGGGAGAAGGAGTACTAGCAGGAGCAGGTACCCTAGTCAGAGTTCCAGAATGGAAAAGAATGCTTGTAATTGGTCACAAACCAGAGCACAAGTCAGGAGAGGAATGACCCCACCTCTCCTTACACCATATCA
The DNA here is from genome assembly GCF_016433145.1 of Gracilinanus agilis. Lineage (NCBI taxonomy): Eukaryota > Metazoa > Chordata > Mammalia > Didelphimorphia > Didelphidae > Gracilinanus > Gracilinanus agilis. The sequence goes on along the minus strand of NC_058132.1, from coordinate 420,627,499 downwards.
CCTTGGAAGAACTGAAAACTGATAGTTCCTCAGAAATCACTCTGATAATAGCAGTACAAAAACCATGAAACTTAGGACAGTGTATCCTCTGTCCTAGGAAGAGTGCCCAACTTTAGCATGAAGTTAAAAGTCAAGAAATAGGCAAAGGGGGCAGCTAATTGACTCTATAAATTGAGCCTAGACATGGGAGGTCCTGTGTTCAAATCTGACTTCAGACACTTCCTCTGTGACCTTGGACAAATCACTTCACCCCCGTTGCTCAGCCTTTACTACTCATCTGCATTGGAACCAATACATAGTATTATTCATTCTAAGACAGAAGGTAAATGTTTTTTAAAAAAAGAGGCTAGACAAATGAGCAAACATCAAAGAAAAGAACCTGACCATAAAAACTTATTATAGTGACAGGGAAGATTGAAATACAAACTCAAAACTAAATCAAAGCATTTACATGCAAAGCTCAGGCCCTTGGAGACCTCATAAAGTATTTTGAAAAGAAATGAGAGTGATGGAGGAAATTATGAAAAAAAAAAGTTACCAGCTTGTCAAAGATAGCAGAAAAATCCTGAAGAAAATAACACTAAAAAACAGAATAGGCCAAATGGCCAAGACAGTACAAAAGTTCACTGAAAGAAGAATTCCTTAAGAAGCAAAATTGGTTAAATGTGAAAAGATGTACAAAAATTCCCTGAAGAGAACTCATTTTTAAAAAGCAGAATTGACCACATGAAAAAAGAGGTATAAAAATTCAACAAAGAAAATAACTTTTAAAAAAATAGAATTGGCCAGATGAACAAGGAGGTACAAAATCTGACTGGAGAAAATAATTTTTTAAAACTTGGAATCAGGGAAATGGAAGTTAATGACTCCATGAGACATCAAGAAATAATAAAACATAGGGGGCAGCTGGGTAGCTCAGTGGATTGAGAGCCAGGCCTAGAGACGGGAGGTCCTAGGTTCAAATCCGGCCTCAGACACTTCCCAGCTGTGTGACCCTGGGCAAGTCACTTGACCCCCATTGCCTACCCTTACCACTCTTCCACCTATAAGTCAATACACAGAAGTTAAGGGTTTAAAATTAAAAAAACAAAACAAAACAAAAAAGAAAAGAAAAGAAATAATAAAACAAAATCAAAAGAATGAAAAAATAGAATAAAATGTGAAATATATCATTGGGGAAAATAATTCACCTAGAAAATAGATCCAGAAGAAATACTTTGAGAATTATTAGTCTTCCTGCATGCAAAGATTAAAAAAAGAGAAAGACCAAGTATATGAAATTATTAAGAAAGACTGCACTTGTGTCCAGAGGCAAAATTGAAATTGAAAGGATCCACCAATCACTTCCTAAAAGAGATCCCAAATGAAAACTCCCACAAATATTACAAGTAAATTCCAGAGCTCTAGTTCGAGAAAACATTGTAAGCAACTAGAAAGAAATAATTCAAGCATTATGGAGTCAAAGTCTGGTCAATACAATGCCCAATATCAAAAGCTTTTGCTTTCTGATATAGATTGAAGTCTGGCAGTGATCTTCCTCTTTTATCCCTTTTTCTTTTCCCCATTTCCCTTGATAGTCTAGATCTTGTGTTTTTCCAAATGAATTTTATTATTAATTTATCAAATTATCTAAAAATTATCTATACAAAGATACAAACTCTACCCTTGGCAATTTGATTGGTAGAGTATTAAAAGTATAAATTATCTTTGGAAGTATTGTCTTTTTTATTTTGCCATCACTGATTACATTTATTACATAGGGCTAGGATTAGCAATGATCATTGTATATTGCTTCAGCTATTTAAGTTCTTTATTTCTTTAAGAAGCTTTCACCTATTGAATATACAAATCTACTTTGATAGTTGAAACCTCAGATACTTTATGCATTTTCTAGGTATTTGGATTAGGATTTCCCTTTCTATTTTTGCTTTGAAAGAGATGGCTACCTCCAAATGGAGATAGATTGTTTGAAAAAGGCCTAGATGGATGGGAGATGAGAAGCACCCACCTAGGGACCTCCCTAGGGCCAGTAAAGCACAAAACCCTTGAATTTTAGAAACCAAGTTTATTTTGATAATTGGAGTAAGAGAAGAGGGTAGATAGGGTCCTAACACTACAAAATCTAAACTCAACCCAACTTATATGAACCTCTCAAGGTTTCTTCTATAGGCCCTGCCTATACACTCCCTGCTCTTATCTAATGCCCCAAATGCTGTCTGAATATCTGCTAATTTAACTACCCAGATTGTCTTTAAGAAGGCTGAGGAGATAGGATTCACTGTTAACCTGGATTCCCTCTCAAGCTGGAGTTGGCTTCCTAGGTAACCCAGAGCCCCAGATAGCAAAATCCATGGGATTACCTTAGCCCAGTTGATCTCTGACCAGATGATCTCAGACAGTTTGTTCTCTGTTTTCCAGGGAAAAGGCAGTCTACTCCAAGGCAATTCTCCAACCCAGGAATCCCTAATCTTTCTACAAGATTACCAATACACAGAGATGGATACACTGTGGCACAATTGAATGTAATGAACTTCTCAACTAGCAGTAATGCAATGATCCAGGACATTTCTGAGGGACCTATGAGAAAGAACTGTGGGAGTAGAATCACAGAAGAAAAATAACTACTTGATCACATGGGTTGATGGGGATACATTTGGAGATGTAGACTAAATGATCACCCTAGTATAAATATCAATAATATGGAAATAGGTCTTAATGACACATGTAAAACTCAGTAGAACTGCGTGTCAGCTATGGGAGGTGGGTGGGAAGAAGAGGGGAAGGAAAGAAAATGAATCATGGAAAAATTTTCTCAATTAATCAATAAAAAAAAAAGATTAGTTCTTCCAAGGGGATGCCAGAGCAAAGATCCAGCTCAGTGGAAAGCTAGAACAGGAGTGACAGTTACAAATAGTCAACTCCCAAGATCCTCCTCTCCTTCCAGAATCTTCTCCCAGGTTTGTATCTAAATTCTCCTCCTTTCCTTTTAAAGACAATCTATGAATTTCTCCTTATCCCTTATCACTTATCCTTACAGCTTCTTGCATTTTGTTATTATTTGTATAAATGCTATTAATTTTTGAAGGCTTATTTTGAATCCAGTAACTTTGCTGAAGCTACTAATTTTCTAAATATAATTGCTGATTTTTTGCAGGTATTTTTTAACATATTCCCACAAGAAGGAAATGCAACTATAATACATCAGTGAAAATACAAAGAAAGCATTCTGTGTGCTTGGTTGGTCTGATGAATTAAACATGAAAGCTAAAGTAGATAAGTGAACTTAATTGTTAGTTCCAAATTTCTTATGCATGCATGTTTATCTGTGTATATACACATAGCCATGTATAGCATTCCTATATTAGTCATATTCCAGGAAAAAAATAAGTAAGAAAAAGAAAAATTATGCTACATTCTGCACTCTGAGTGCATCAGTTCTCTATCTAGAGATAGACAGCATTTTCATAGACTCCTTTGGAGCTGTAGTGGATCACTTGAGCTATTAAGTTTTTTATAGTTGATGATTACAATATTACTATTATTGTATACATTGTTTTCCTGGTTCTACTCACTTTGCTTTAAACCAATTAATATATGACTTCCCAGGCTTTTTTGAAACTATCTCCTTCATCATTTCCTACAACAAAGTAATATTCTGTCACATTCATATATCATAACTTGTTCAGTCATTTCCCAACTGAGGGACATCCCCTCATTTTTCAACTCTTTACCATGAGAAAAAAATCTATAAATAGTTTTGTACATATGGGATCTTTTTCTTTTTCTGTGATTTCCTTGGATGATTTTGATTTCTTCTTCTGAATTTTTTTTTTTCATCTTTTGGCCCTATATCAATAGGGTATGGCTCTTTTAAATTAGTTTCAATTACCTTTAGATTTGAGAAATGAGATCTTTATCAGAGAAATGATGTCATTTTTTCCCAATTTCCTTTTTTACTTTAAATTTTCACTGCATTAGTTTGTTCAAAAAACTTTATTTTACTGTAATCAAAATTATCCATCTTAGCTCACATCAAACTCTCTTTCTCTTTGGCCAAGACCTCTTCCCCATCCATAGATTTGATGGATAATTTCTTTCATGCTCTATTAATCTTCTTATGACATAACCTTTTATGTCTAAGTCATATACCCATTTTGAGCTTAAGCTCAGTATACAATGTTGTTCTTTTCCCAGCAGTTTTTGTCAAATAACTAATTTTTACCCCAAAGGCTGAGATCTTTAGTTTTATCAAATACTAGGTTACATTCATTCCATTAACTAACTATTCAGTGATTATAGCATTTTAATATAGTTTGAGATCTGATACTTCTAGACTCCCTTTCTTTACTTTTTTTTTCATTGATTCTCTTGATATTCTTGACCTTTTATACCTCCAAATGAATTATGTTATGATGGTATTGAATAAAGTAAATTAATATTATTGTTTTTATTATTCTGGCTCTGCCTACTCATAAGCAACTGTTTCTCTAATTGTTCAGATATGTTTTTATTTGTGTAAAGTGTTTCATAATTGTGTACATATAGTTCCTATGTGTATCATGACAAGTAGGCCCCAAAGTATTTTAATTGTTTGCAATTATTTTAAATGGAATTTGTCTTTCTAAATTTTCCACCTGGTCTCTGATGGCAGCATAGGTAGTAAATGCTGATCATTTGTGCGGTTTTATTTTATATCCTGCAATTTTGCTCAGGTTGTTCGTTGATTTGATTACTTTTTTAGTTGATTCTCTAAGAAAAAGGAATTTTTAAGGATCCCTGTTAGAATCAGCCTTTAGCAGCCTATAGTATTTCAGAGTCACTGAAAAGTTGCATGTTAATATGCAAATGTTCAGACCAAAATGATCTCTGGAAAATAAAATATCTCAATTCTTCTGTGTCAGTTTCCACCAATGACTGAATATTTCTGAGAGGTATATCTGGTAAAGGGCAGAAACAGTGCTTGATATTGTGGCAGAATAATACTTTTTTCAGTTATTGAAAATATCAAGATATATCTATTAACTGTTATCACTCATTCATCCTCATAACCTAACCTCTAATTCACAATCCAAAGGGGAAGAGGGAAATGATAAAAGATCGTATAAGTTTAAGGAGAGAAAAAGAGGAGACCACCACTTTAGATATCCAGAGTTACTGATTTCAAGGATCAAGGAATTTATCTAGGTCAGTCTGGAATACTTCTCAGTTCAAAGCCTGGGGGGCAAGGTGGTTGGAAGAGTCTCTTGAATACCAAAGTTTTGCTCTTCAATAAAGAAAAATGCTCTTTGAAGTCATATAGTTGATTCTGATATCTTTTATATACTCTAAATCCCACCTTTACTCAGACCCCCCCCCAAAAGGCACGTGACTAAGAAGAGATCTGTAAAATGTCTTAGATAAGATGATAGAAAAGTAGCTACTCACTAGCTGCTGGGAATTCCTACCACCCCTGGTGGGGCCTGAAAATGTTAAGTCTCTACTCACTTAAGCCATAACTGATCAAATCAGTACTCATCTGGAGTCTGGTACCGCCTCCACTTCTCAAGCCTTTCACTTGCCTTTCAGTAGCCCACTGAGGAATAAAGTGAGCTTGCTCGAACTTGGGCTATCAAACCTTTTTTCTCCCTTCTTAACTCCAACTCACTTCTCTTATTTATAGTCCCCAGAATAAACATTCCAAAAACAAACTAACAAAAAACTGGTCCCTGATGTCTTCCCTCCTACTCCCTCACCCTCCTTTCCCTCTCGGATTCGTTGTGTGCCTTAAATAAAGAAAGTATTTTCTGATAAGTATCTCGTTATATTCTCCGGTGGCTTGACCTTTAATCTATCTTTTGTAAGCGGAAGGGGAGGGGTGATATGGGAACACTAAAACTAAAAAATGTCTTAAAAAGAGGGGAGGAGGATGAGTAGAGAAATGGATGTCAATCCTCTCACTTTCCCTCCTCCCTGAACATGTATTGTTGTACCAACTTCTCCCCGGCACGTGGCGCTATGCCCAGTTTTTTCTCTGGGGCATTATTAAACTATTGATTCAAGCTACTAGTCAACCACTACTAATACTGAGTATCATTCATTGAATTTGCGGATTTCCTGACAAACCCCCTGCGAAGTCCATCACTTTTTTCTGTGCTTGAAATTTCGATTACACTTTTGTTTACACACACACACACACACACACACACACACACCCTTTCGTGACCTCACCTTACCCCAAACACACGCCTCTACACCCTTCTTTCAACTATGCTAGACCTGATCAGTAATTTCATTCTGCAACACCTGGCTGAAAAGATTGGGAGAGAAGAGGTGGAAGTGGAGGCGTGGGGGGGGGGGGGGGGCGGGGGTTGTGCGGAGGGAGGAGAACGGAGGGTTGGGGGAGGATCAGAGGGAAACGGAAACCTGGAGTCTGAGCTGGGTGAACAGCGAAGAGGATAGAGCCTTCTGCCAACCTCTGAGGGATGATGTAAAAATTTGCCATCTGATTCTTTTTTTCCCTTATTTTTTCTTTCTTGAACAATCATCAGCCATCAAAGCTCTTCTCTGCTAACAAGGAAGATCATGATTGAATGAATCCCGCCTTTCCACAATAGGTAAGTCAATATAGATAGTTATTCAAAGGCAACAAGCTTGTGCAAATTCTGCAAAGACATTCAGTTCGGTAGCTACCATTCTCTGGGCTATGCATTTTCTTCTCTGATGAGAAATATGGTGACCGAAACATAAAGGCAGGGGGGAAGCCAGTTATATAACATAAGGGAAATCTGTTTCGTGTGGTTTTCATAAGCAATTGAAAACTCCACAAGAGAGGGAGGTAAGAGAAAGGGGCTGTATGTGATAGATTCAAAGAAATCTGGTAAAATGATTTTAAAAATATTTCAGAATGGCTTGGAAAAGGCTGAGTACATGGAATAAATTCAAGGACTGCATGTTGTGTTTTTATTTCTTAACCAGGAAAGTGATTTAAAAAACCCTGTCTCTTCTTCCTCAATAGGAAGGGGAGCGGAGGGGGGGAGAGAGAGAGAGAGAGAGACAGAGAGAGAGAGACAGAGACAGAGAGACAGAGAGAGACAGAGAGAGACAGAGAGAGACAGAGAGAGACAGAGACAGAGAGACAGAGAGAGTCATAAACTGGGATCATGCAGTAAAGACAATTTGCAGTGTGCCATTGCTAACATGTAAGGATGAAAAAAACAACTAAGATTTCCCTGAAAGCCAGAAGAATCGACCATATATCTAAAAAATCCTTTAGATAAAATTAAATGTTCGTGCCATTACTTAAAGGGAGGAGGGAGCAAAAAAGGATGAGGAAGTGAACAATTTCTGCCTCCTTGCAGATGTTAAGCCTCTTCTTGGAATTATCCTTTATAAAATTACATAATTTTTTTTTACATTTTATACCATCAGGATTGGAAAAGGCCACTTAAAAATCAGTGGAAGACTGTGTCAGTACAAACCTATCTGAAGTTCAAATTCTTAGGAAAGATATGTCCTCAAGTGTAAAAATGAAAAGGTTAGGAAAAGGGACTGGTCATAAATCCAATATTTTAAAATAATCAAAACCATTTCTATTGTCATGGAGGGAGATTTCTGTTACTTTAATAGAATGACTATTGCTTTTCATAAAAGTAGGATAGGCTCCCAGAAAGCTTAATATATGGTGTAATACAGCATAATATAAGTATATAAACCATTTCCTTTTCTTTTTTTTCTTTTTCTGTCTGAAAATGAGGAGGAAGATTGCTGCACAGTAGGGAGCAAATGAGCTATTTAGAAAGGCAGACTCAGTGTTCTCAGGGTTGTGTTAACTAAGCTTTGCCCATTTTGTCTTGAGCTCTGTATCACCATGACGACTGGTGGGGGAGGAAGTGGGGGAGAGAGTGGGGAAACAGCTCCAGTTACATGGAAAACAGAGAACAAAACTTTCCTAGCATTAGGAATAAATAAAAATGTGAAATGTCCCCCTTCTCTTCATATGTCTGTCATTGACACCTAAAAATAATTCAAAAGGTGAAGCTGAATTTGGCTTGCCACTGGCACAGATCTAAACATTGCCTGTGAGCCTATGATGATTTTTCGGGGACACGGTTTTTTATTCTAGCACCATGGCCAGAGGCAAATTCTCTGATGTCAACAAGCTAAGTTGAAGAGTGTATCTAGTTCCTGAAGTCTTTCTTGATCACTCCATAAAAAGGAGAAAAATTTTTAAAGAGTGTGTACAGTGAGGGAATCTGATTATCATATTAGCTAGAGAGCTTGTATATGAATAATTTCATACGCAACTATGCATTAGAATAGCTGTTAAAATTGAGCACAATGAAATAGCAAAAGAACCAAAATTAGTTTGATTACCAAGGGAAAATATTTGGAGAATCAAAAGCATGACCTGATCAAGAGCCTGAAAGTTACGGTGTTTAAGCCAAATCCCATAAGTTTGCATAAACATCAGTTCATTTCATGGCTTCTAGTTTCTTTTGTGAACTTTTTTTTAGTGCACAGATGATAAAAGGGTGCTACTATAGCACTTGGGTCAGGATGGACAGAAAAAAAGTCATGTTTAGAGCTATGTGACAGGGAAAAGAAGGGAAATAGCATATTTGTCAGTTGAACCTAAAAAGATGCTAAACCATCTACAAAATGCCAACACATAGAATGAGAAAGTGTATTTTTGAGAAAATATTGTGATTTTTCAGTGCTAAGAATTAGAAGCATAAAGGGTGATTGGAGAGTAGCTCCTCGTGTTGTCAAAACAATAGAAGAAACTGAAGTTTCATATTTTATCTGAATGTTTCTCTTTCCTCCCTCTCCCCTATTTCCTAAGTAATTAAAATAAATTAAGGAAATGTAATATAGATAGGTGAGAGCTCAGTTCCAAGCAAGACTCCTTCAGAGGAAAATTTGAGTATAGTTTAGGTTTTAGTATAGTTTAGATTTTATGCCTTGAATATCATCACTTATGCATACATAAAAGCCCCATGACTGCCTAGAAATGCTGCGGAAGCTACCAGGATTTATAAGTGTTCACTTAGTTCACCTTTAATTGCTGTTTATTTTCTCTATCTATACAATTTGTATTTTGGTTTTTGAGACCTTGTTTCTCAACTTATTGTGAATATTATGATTGCATTTCCAATTATTATGCATGGGAAATATAGGAAGCATTAAGACCAGTTTAAATCAATAACTTAAAAGGCATGCTCAAATCTTTTGTGGTGATTGCTAGTGTTGGAAGAATTAATACTAACACTAAATAACTTATGCCAAACCTAGAAAAGAGCACAGGCTGTGGAAGTTTAACACGATTTCCTGCATTTTATTTCTAGTGACTAGTGGAAAGTTTGTGACTAAAGTTATTTAAAGGAATGCAAGTCAAAGTATGGATAAATGCAGTAGGAAATGCTAGATCAAATGTTGAAAACTAAAGAACAAGACAGTTTTTTGTTTACTTATATTCTAAGAGTGGTGCTTAACTAAGAATATCAACCATATAAGAAATCAGTAAAATGACAAATCCAGTATTTCTTCTTATCTTTTCTATATTGATCTTTGGAATACTGTAGTTTGCCACAATTATAACAAAACATTTGACAGTATTTTCATCAGATATAAAATTTAGAGCTGCATAGGACTGCATAAACCATCTAATATAGTTTCTTTCATTTAACAGATGAATAAAGACACCTACCATGCTATAGTTTGCCAAAAAGCTAATGCCATCTTAGATTAAATTAAGAATCACATAGAATCCAGACCTAGAGAGGTGATAGAACTACTGTACTGTCCTATGTTATAATTCTACCTTATTTGAAATATGTTCTGTTTCTAGGCATCACATTTAGGATGAAGGCTGATTAACTAATCAGTCTCTGGAAGAGAGTATATAGGATGGTGAAGGACAGTAAGGTCATGTCATATAGGAAACATTTGAAGAAACTGAGCATGAGGGACAGCTGTCAATCTGTATCTGAGTATAAGAATTTTAAAATATTAAAAACGTATATGTTCCAATGAAATCATAAAAGCAATAAATTCATTAAAGATATACTGACCTACACTAAGTATTATAATGTACATAATCTCAGTATATTTTAGTAACATTAACTGAAAACTAAATGGCAGAGAAAGGAAAGTACTGATTTTGGAGTCAAAGAAATTCATTTCTAATCCAGTTTCTGATGATTCCTACTATTTGACCTTTGGCCAAATTGCTTTATCATCTTCGACCTCAGTTTTCTTTTTAAAATAAAGGGGTTGCTTATTAATCATAATTGGGAATGGGAATGGGACGAATTCACTTATATAAAACCAGAAAGGCATGTCAGAATGAATCAAAAACCATACAAAATCACCTGAAACAGAGTGAAACACACAAAGTAAAAATCAGGGGCTGGAACAAGCTACATTATGCTTTGGGCAAGGTTTCAAAAAAAAAGGAGAAAAAGTAATCATGATCTCAAACAAAGCAAATGCAAAAATAGTCCTAATTAAAAGATATAAGCAGAATAACTACGTTTCACTAAAAGGCACCTTTGACAATGAAGAAATTTAAATATCAAACATATTTACACAAAATGGCAAACCATCCAAATTTTTAAAGGAAAAGTTAAATGAGTCACAAGAGTATATAGACAGTAAAACAATATTAATGAGGCACCTTAGTGCTCCCCTCTCACAACTAGATAAATCTAACAATAAAATAAATAAGAAAGAAATTAAGAAAAAAAAGAAAGAAAGAAATTAAGGAGATGAATAGAAATTTAGAAAAGTTACATATGATAGACCTCTGGAAGAAATTAAGTGGGATAGGTACATATGCACCTCTTTCTCAGCTATAAATGACACCTTCGCATGCACAAAAAAACTCACAAGCAAATCAAATGAATCCTTTTCAGACCATGATGCAATAAAAATTACATTCAATAAATGAATATAGAAACATAGACTTAAGATTAATTGGAAATAAAAAAGTCTAATCCTAAGGAATGAATGGCAAAGAACAAATCATAGAAGAAATCATTTAACTTCATTAAGGAAAATGACAACAATGAGATAGCATAATAAAATTTATGGGAGCAGTACTTATAGGAAAATTTATATCTCTAATTTTTGCATCAGTAAAATAGAAAAATACTAGATCAATTAATTGGGTATGCAATTTAAAAAACTAGAAAAAGAACAAATAAAAATTCCCAATTAAATACCAAATTAAGAATCCTGAAAATCAAAGAAGAGGTAATAAAATTGGAAGTAAGAAAAACATTTAACTAATAAATAAAACTAGGCATTAGTTTAATGAGAAAAACACAATAAAATAGATAAAACATTAGCTAATATGATTTTTAAAAGAAAGAAAACCAAATTCCCTATATCAAAAATGAAAAGGTATAAAGTACCACCTATTAGGATCACGTTAAAGCAATTATTAGGAGCTATTTTGCCTAATTTTATGGCAATTAATCTAGTAATTTAAGTGAAATGAATACTTAAAAAACATAAAGTGCCCATATTAAAACAAGAGGAAATAAAATACTCAAATAAGTTTATCTTAGAAAAAATAAAATGAATAAGCCATAAATTAACTCTCTAAGTAAAATAAAAAATCCCCATTGTTATCTAGCTCTCACAAATTCCCTCAACCCCCTCCCCAAAAATAATACCTCAAAGGGAAATTTAGAGAAGCAGAAATAATTAACATTTGGATTAAAGCAGTTGTCCTGCCTAAAACAACTCTGGAGGACATTAGGAAAGATCTGATCTTTGAGGTGATGGTCTGGCTTGAGTTACCACTGTAGAAACTAACAGCAAACCCTGGGGTTAACTATGTCAGTGGTAGCTGAGGTTTTAAGGAACATTTACCCCACCAACAATTTGGGGAATTTAGTGGATGATCAGAGAAAGATTGAAGTGGACTTTTGCTGGTGCTATTTGTGGGGAGATTGTATATTGACCAAATGTAGTCCAGACTGTGGCCAAGGAGGGATCAGCATATCTGGTTGAATACAATAATAGACTGCTGGCTGTGATCACTGGCATAAGAGCAGAGTGCCTCATTTCAGTTCCAGGCAGATGGGGCAAGCTGATGTTTGAGACTACCCAAGAGACCAAAAGGAGTTATAGCATTTGAGGTGGTAGCAGTACTTGGGGAGGTCTTGGCTAAAGCTCTGGGGTAGAGAGAAGCATGTGACAGCACTCACAGATCAAGGTGTGAACTAAAGGAATAGTAATCACAGCCTAGCCTTAGATCATAAAATGTTAGAAGAAACAAAAAGTCAAAAAAAAGTTCAGAAAACAAAAGCATGAATAATCTGAAGTCTGATGACATTATCTCCCACACCCTGGGAACAGACCCTCACCCTAATATTAAGTTAATAGCCAAAAAAAAGACCATTAAAAATGAGTGAACAATAGAGAAAGAACCTTATCATAGATTATTATTATGGTAATAGAGAAAATCAGGGTTCAAACTCAGATGAAGGAAATAAAGTCAAAACAGATACCTGTAAGGCTTCAGAGAAAAAAGTAAATGGTCACAAGCCCAAAAAGAGTACTTGGGAGAGTCTAAAAGGACTTTAAAAATAAAATAAGAGGTGTTGAAGGAAAAAGAAAAAAGTTATACAAGAAAATTAATAAAAAAAGTAAAACAATTGAAAAAAAAAGAGATCCAAAAACATATTGAAGAAAATAACTTCTTAAAAATTAGAATTGGGAAATTAATGACTTTATAAGACATTTAGAAATAATAAAGCAAAATCAAAAGAATGAAAAATGGGAGAGAATATGAAATATTTCATTAGAAAAAAAAGAAGTGACCTGAAAAACAGATTGGGAAAAGAAAATATAAGACTTGGTGTACTAAATGAAAGTTATGATTAAAAAAAAAAAGAGTTTAGACACTATAATTCAAGAAATCACTAAGGAAAAATGCCTTGAACTCTTTTAGAACTAGAACATAAATTTGAAATCGACAAAGTCCACCAGTCACTACCTGAAAGAGATCCAAAAATGAAAACTTACAGGAACATTATAGCTAAGTTTCAAAGCTCCCAGATCAAGGAAAAATATTTCAAGCAAATAATTATTTAAATATTGTGGAGCTACAGTCAGAACAACCCAAGATTTAGAAGCGTCTATATTAAAAGATTGAAGGGCATAAAATATGATATTCCTCAGAGCAAACGAGCTGGGTTTGCAACAAGAATAGCCTACCCAGAAATGCTAAGCATAATCCTGCAAAGAGAAAAAAATAGATATTTCATGAATTAAAGGACTTTCAGACATTTTAAAGAGGAAAAACAGAACTTAACAGAAAATTTAACTTACAAATACGGGAACCAGGAGAAATATAAGAAAGTAAACACAAAAGACATATGATCAAGAATTAAATCCTTCTGTTTACTTCTTATCTGGAAAATTGTATTTGTAATTCTTAAGGATGTTATCATCATTAGTTCAAAAGGGTATATATAGATAGAGAGATCAAGGTTGAGTTGATTATGATGGGATGATCCTAAAAGATAAACATGTAAGGAGAGGTAAAAAATTATCTCATAAAAAGGCATTAATAGAAGAATTGCTATAGTCAAGAGACAGTAGGTTAGAGGGTGGGTAGTGTGGAAACCTGAAGGGAAAGAAATAGAAGAAAGCCAAAACATTAATATCAAAAATGAAAAGGGTGAATATGTCACTAATTAAGATGAAATTGAAGTATTTATTACTTCTTTTGCCCAATAATTTGCAACAGATTTAACAATTTAAGTGAAATAGAAGAACATTTGCAAAAATACAAACTGCCCAGATTAACAGAAGATGAAATAGAATATCTAAGTAAACTTGTTTTAGAAAAAAGAAATTGAGGGGGCAACTAAGTGGTTCAGTGGATTGAGAGCTAGGCCTAGAGACTGAAAGTCCTAGGTTCAAATCTGGCCTCAGATACTTCCTAGCTGTGTGATCTTGGGCAAGTCACTTAACCCCCATTGCTTATCCCTTACTACTCTCCTGCCTTGGAACCAATTCACAGTATTGATCCTAAGACAGAAGGAAAGGCTTTAAAATAAATTTTCAAAAAGAAATTGAACACACTATAAATTAATTTCCTAAGAAAAACCATCAGGACCAGATGGATTTACAAATGAATTATACCAAACATTTAAAAATAAACTAATTTCAATAATAAATAAATAACTTGTAATAATAGGCAAAGGAGTCCTCAGACTCCTTTTATGAACCAAGTATGGTGCTGATACATAAACTAGGAAGTAGTAAAAACAAAGAAAAAAATTATGAAACAATTTCACTAATAAATATTGATGCAAAAGTCCCAAATAAAATATTAGCCAAGAGACTACAACAGTAAATCATAAGGATAATATATTGTGATAAAGTGAAATCTGTGCCAGAAAAACAGGCTTAGTTCAGTATAAGGAAAACTATTAACACAACTGATTATATCAATAACAAAAGAAACAAAAATAATATGATTATATCAATATATACAGAAAATGCTTTTGACAAGATACAACACATTCTAATTAAAAGTATCTAAAGGATAAGTATAAATGGATTGATTGTTCCTTAAAATTATAAGAAGCATCTACCTAAAACAATCAGCAAGCATTATATATAATGAGAATAAGCTAGAAGCTTTCCAGTAAGATCAAGAGTGACACATGGATGCTCATTAACAACAATTCTATTCAGTATTAAGATAGAAATCATAGCAATAGCAATAAAATAAAAAATTGAAGGAATTAGAATCAGCAATAAAACCATTTCTTTTTACAAACAATATAGTGATATACTTGGAAAATCCGGATTCAGCTAAAAAATTAAACAATACTTATACAAAATAGTAGTATATAAAATAAACCCACATCAATCAACAGATTTTTATATATCACTAACAAAACCTTATAAGAAGAGATTAAGAGATATTTTATTTAAAATAACTACAAACAATATAAAAATTTTTGTGAATATATTTGCCTCATGTTTGTTAAGTGGAAAGACAAGCTTTAGGAATAAGAACTAATTATGTGTTAAAAATTGTAGGGAAAAATAAAAAGCTGTCTAGCAAAAACTAGATATAGACAAATTTTCAATAACACCAAGAAAAGTACAAAATGGACACAAGCTAGATATAAAGGGAGATATCATGAGTAAATTAAAAGAATATGGATCATAATATTTATCATATTTATGGATGGGAGAAGAATTTATGAAAAAATAAGAGAGAATTGTGGAATAAAAGTGGATAATTTTGATTATATTAAATTAAAAAGGGTTTCTTCACAAATAAAATCAATTTACTCAATATTAGAAGAAAAGACAAAAATTGAGAGGAAAATTTACAGATAATTTCTTAGATAAAGGCCACACATCACAAGCATATAGAGAATTGAGTCAAATTTATAAGAATATGAATCATTCCCCAACTGATATGAAAGGATATGATTAGGTAGTTTTTTGAAGAAAAAAATTAAAACTATATGCAGTTATGTGAAAAATGTTCTTAATTGTTACTTATTAGAGAAATACAAATTAATACAATTTATTTCAAATTAATTTATTTTATTTTAATAGCAAATTTTTACATAAGTTTTGCAAAGTTATATGATTCATGTTGTCTCCCTCCCTCTTCCCCCCACCATAGCTGACAAGCAATTCAGTCCGGGTTATACATGTATTATCATACAAAACCTATTTCCATATTATTCATTTTTATAAGTGAATAATCTTATAAAGCTAAAATCCCAAATCATATACTTTAAAAAAACAAGTGATGAATCATGTTTTCATCTGCAACTCCAACAGTTCTTTCTCTGGAAGTGGATAGCATTCTTTTTCGTAAGTCCCTCAGAATTGTCCTGGATCATTGTTTTGCTATTAGTAGCAAAGTCATTTTGATTTTTACATTTGATCATTACACAATATTTCAATTACTCTCTATAATGTTCTGCTGGTTTTGCTTATTTCACTCTTCATCAGTTCTTTCTGAAAACATCTTGTTCATTATTCCTTTTAGCACAATAGTATTCCATCACTATCATATATCACAATTTGTTCAGTCATTCCCCAATTGAGGGACATCCTTTAAGTTTCCAATCCTTTGCTACCACAAAAGTGCAGCAATAAGTATTTTTGAACAGATAGGTCCTTTCTCATTTTTTTAATCTCTTTGAGTTAGAGACCTAATAGTGGTATTACTGCATCAAAAGGTTTTTTTTTTTTCCTTTTATAGCCCTTTGGACATAATTACAAATTGCCCTCCAGAATGGTTGGATAGATTTGCAACTCCACCAGCAATGCATTAGTGTCCCCATGCAAATCAATACAATTTTGAGGTAGCATCTCACACATATAAGATTGGATGAAATTATCAAAGGAGACAATGAGAAATGTAGAAGGGGTTGTGTAAAATTGTGACACTAATTTACTATTGATGGAACTGTGAACTGATCAATTCTTTGGAGAGAAGTCTAGAATTTTTCCAATTATAAAACCATATATAACCTTTTATCCATCAATACGAGTCTTAGACCTGTTTCCTAAGGTGATCAGGGGAAAAGGGAATGAATATGTTATGAATATAGCAGCTCTCTTTGTGGTAGAAAATAACTGGAAATTAAAGGGATGCCCATCAATTAAAGAATGGCCAAGTAAATTGTGGTATATGATTCTGATGGAATACTACTGTTCTATAAGAAATAATTAGTATTTTTATTTTAGAAAAACATGGAAAGACTTGCATAAAATAATGAAGAGTTTAATGAGTAGAGACAAAATAAGATTTAGTTCAAAGAGTAATTGTGAATGATTAAGTTATTCTATTATGAACATTTGAACCAACTACAAAGGACTTTTGAAGGAAGATGTTACCCAATTACAGAAAAAGAACTAATGTGTGGAAATATGTATTGTATGGTTTCACATATATATTTGTGTCAAATGTTGGCCTGAGTTGAGAAGGAAATAAGGAGAAAGCTCAAAACTCAAAACATAACAAACTATTTTTTAAAATTTTAAATCCTGAGGAATACATGGATTCACAAGTGAATTCTACTGAACATTTGAACAATGAATTCAAATACTTTCATAAACTATTTTGAAAAGCAGGCAAAGAAGGTGTCCTTTTAGACACAACTATGATTCTGATCCCTAACTAGGACACACAAAAACAGAAAAAGAAAACTATAGACTAATTTCCTTAAAGAATATTCACACAAAAATTTTTAAAGAAAATATTAGCAAGGAAATTTATAGCAATGTATCACAAAGATAATGCATTGTAACCAAGTGGAATTTATGCCAGGAATGCAGGGATGGTTTGATGTTAGGAAAATTATCAGCATAATTGACTATATCAATATCAAAAACTATCTGATTATCTCAACAGAAACAGAAGCACTTAACAAAATGTAGTCCTTGTTCCTATTAAAAACATTAGAAAGCATAAGAATCAATGGAAATGTGCTTAAAATGATAAGTAGCATCTATCTAAAATCATCAGCAAGTATTATTTGTATGGAAATAAGCCTTCCCAATAAGATCAGGGTGATGCAAGTATACCTATTATCACCACTATTATTCAGTATTGTACTAGAAATGTTAACTATAGGAGAAAGAAAAGGAAAAGAAATTAAAGGAATTAGAATTGGCAATGAGGAAACAAAATTATCCCATTTTACAGGTAATAAAATGCTGTCCTTGGAGAATCTTAGAATTCAAATAAAAAACAAGTTGAAATAACTATCTTCAGTAAAGCTTCAGGATATAAAATAAGATCACATAAATTGTCAGTATTTCCAACAAAGCTCAGTAGCAAGAGATAGAAAGAGAAATCTAATGTAAAATAATTGTAGACAATATAAAATACATGAGAATCTACCTGACAAGACAAATTATATGCACACAATTACAAAATACTTTTCACAAAAATAAAGTCATATCTAAACAACAGGAGATATATTAATTGTTCATAGATAGGCCCAGATAGTATAATAAAAATGATAATTCTACCTAAATTAATTTGCTAATTCAGTGTCATACTAATCAAAGTACCAAAATATTTTCTAGAACTAGAAAAAATAACAACCACATTAATCCAAGAGAACAAAAATACTCAATACTATTAAGGAATTAATGAAAAAATTTTTAAAGAAGATGACCTATCCTTAGTAGATCTCAAACTGTTATATATGCATTATAAAGTGGTAATCATCAAAATAAACTAGTCTTGGCTAAGAAATAGAGTGGTGAATTAGTGGAATTGATTAGATACACAATACACAGTATTAAATGACCTTAATAATAATTGAGTGTTAGATAAACTCAAAGAAAAACAGGGAAAAATTTATAGTAATTTCTGATAAAGGCCTCATTTCTTAAATATATAAAGAACTGAATCAAATTTATATGGATAAAAGTCATTCCTTTAATTGATAAATGGTCAATGTATAGTCAATTTTCAGGTGAAAAGTCAAAGCTATCTATAATCATGTTTTTAAAATATTCTAAATCACAATTGATTAGAGAAATGCAAATTAAAATCATTCCAATGTACCACATCACATATCTCAGACTGGTTAATATGGCAGAAAGGGGAAATGATTCTGGTGAGTAAATATAATATGCATACTCTTTTATCCATATCACAAAGAGATTTTTTAAAAGGGGAAAGACCTATTTGTACAAAAAATATTTCTAGCAGCTCTTTTTGGGATGGCAAAGAATTGGAAATTGAAGGAATGCCCATCAACTGGGGAATGACTGAACAAGGAGTGATATATGATAGTGGAATTCTATTGTGCTATTAGAAAAAACAAAGAGTATGCTCTCAGAAAATCCTTGAAAGATTTACATGAACTAATGCAAAGTGAAGTGAGCAGAACCAGAAGACATTATACACAGTGATATTAATTTTGTAAGATGATCAACTATGAATAACTTAATTATTCTCCTCAATATAATGACACAAGACAATTACAAAGTATTTGTGATAAAGACATGACCAAAGTAGAAATATTTTTGCATGATTGAACAATTATAACATAGATCCAATTGTTTATCATTTTAAGGAAGGGGAGAGAAGGGAGGAAGAGAATTTGAAACTCAAAACTTTAGAAAATAAATGTTAAAAACTATCTTTACATGCAATTGGGAAAAATAAAGTATTATACTAAAAGCAAATCAGAGAAAGGATTATAGGATTCCCTGAAATCCATAATCAATGAAAGACCTTGCACATTATATTTCAAGAAATCATGTTAAAAATTGCTGAGACACATAGAATAAGAGGACATTGTGAAAATATAAAGAATCTTCTAATCTTCTTGAACAAAATCTTCAAATGAAAATTCACAGGTATATCATTGCCAAAATCCGAAGTTTCCTGATGAAAAGAAAAAAAAATATTTCAAGCAGTCAGAAATAAAAGCTCTAAAAATTGAGGAGTAGTTAATTCTCTTTAGGAGTAAAAAATATGAGATCTTCCAAAAGACAAATGATAAAAATCTTCATCCAAGATAACATCCAAAAAAATTGAATATAATTCTGCAAGAATAGGCTTTCAACTAAATAGAGGACTTTTAAACATTCTTGATGAAAACTGAAGCTGAAAAGTACATTTGAAAAACAAATATGGAAGAAAATGTTAAAAAGTAGCATAGACAGTAAATAGATATAAACCTATGGTGCTCATAATAGCTATATGTGGAGTAACAGCACAGTAGGGGTGGTGTGCTGGGAGTACTGATTCTAACATCAGAGAACCTGAATTTGAATCCTCATTGTGCTATTTTGGAAAATATATTTTATGGATTCCTTTTGGAAAAAAAGCAACATAGATTAAACATTAAAAGTAACATAAACTAGATTAACAATAAGAAGAAACTTTGAAGAATGAATTGTTTACATTGTGATGGAGGAGGAGGTTGTTAAAAATGTCATTTCAGAACCCTAATATCATAACGGGCCATATCTCTGAATAGTCAAATGATACCAAAGATGAACAGAAATAGTTTCTGTTTTCTTTTGTTGATGCCAGTAAGTTATACAATGGAACCCTGGGTAAGGAAAAGATATACTGAAGAGAAATTTTTTTCAGGAAGAATGAAGTAATTTATCTCAATAATTAGAGCATACAATTAAAAGAGCATTTTTTTTGTTGTTCTTCATTTGTATCTGACTTTTCATGACCTTGTGTACCATATTATCAATGGGATTTTCTAGGGAAAGATGTTGGAGTGATTTTCTATTTCTATCTCCAATGGATTGAAACAAAAGGAGATTGAGTGACTTGCTCAGAGTCACATATCTATTAAATGCCTGTGGCCAGATTTAAACTCACATTTTCCTGACTCCAAGCCTAGTTCTCTCCACTAAGCCATCTTGCTGCCTTAAAGTATAAACAAATATAGAAAAAAAAGGATAAAGGATGGAGAGCAGAAACCACTTGAAATTTGTTTTCATCCAAATTGGTCAAAAGTCAGAAGAACACGAGACAGAGACAGAGAGACAGAGACAGACAGAGACAGAGACTGAATATGGTTTAGGAATTTTTCAACTCAACTGTGGAACAGAAAGGAGTAGGAAAAGATAAAGAGGAGTATAAGACAGAGGGTAAATTCAGAGAGATGGTTCTCATGAGGAAAACAAACTCTAAGCTGTTAATCTAGACAATTTATATTTTTGTAAATATTCATCCATATCTCCTAAATTGTTATATTTATTACCATATAATTGGGCGAAATAGTTTTTAATGATTGCCTTAATTTCCCCTTCATTACAGGTGAGGTCTCACTTTTCATCTATGATACTGTCAATTTGGTTTTCTTATTTCCTTTTTTTTTTAAATTTTAAACATTTATTAATATTCATTTTTAACATGGTTACATGATTCATGCTCCCACTTTTCCCTTCACCCCCCCGCTCTCCCCCCACCCATGGCCGATGCACATTTTCACTGGTTTTATCATGTGTTCTTGATCAAGACCTATTTCCAAATTGTTGGTAGTTGCACTGGTGTGGTAGTTTCAAGTCGACATCCTCAATCATGTCCACCCCAACCCTTTCGTTCAAGCAGCTGTTTTTCTTATATGTTTCCTCTCCTGCAGTCCTTCCTCTGGATGTGGGTAGTGTTCTTTACCATAAATCCCTCAGAATTGTCCTGGGTTGTTGTATTGCTGCTGGTAAGAGGTCCATTACATTCGATTTTACCATAGTATATCAGTCTCTGCGTACAGTGTTCTTCTAGAACTGCTCCTTTCGCTCTGCATCAGTTCCTGGAGGTCTTTCCAGTTCACCTGGAACTTCTCTAGTTTGTTATTCCTTTTAGCACAATAGTATCCCATTACCAGCATATACCACAATTTGTTCAGCCATTCCCCAATTGAAGGACATACCTTCCTTTTCCAGTTTTTTGCCACCACAAAAAGCACAGCTATAAATATTTTCATACAAGTCTGTTTATCTATGATCTCTTTGGGGTACAAACCCAACAATGGTATAGCTGGATCAAAGGGCAGGCATTTTTTATAGCCCTTTGAGCATAGTTCCAAATTGCCAGCCAGAATATTGGATCAGTTCACAACTCCACCAGCAATGCATTAATGTCCCAATTTTGCCACATCCCCTCCAGCATTCATTACTCTTCCCTTCTTTCATTTTAGCCAATCTGCTAGGTGTGAGGTGATACCTCAGAGTTGCTTTGATTTGCATTTCTCTAATTATTAGAGATTTAGAACACTTTCTCATGTGCTTATTGATACTTTTGATTTCTTTACCTGAAAATTGCCTATTCATGTCTCTTCCCCATTTATCAATTGGGGAATGGCTTGATTTTTTTATACAATTGATTTAACTCCTTGTATATTTGAGTAATTAGACCCCTGTCAGAGTTTTTCGTTAAAAAGATTATTTCCCAATTTGTTGTTTCCCTTCTGATTTTGACTACATTGTTTTTATTTGTACAAAAGCTTTTTAGCTTAATATAATAAAAACCATTTAATTTACATTTTGTAATTTTCTCTAACTCTTGCTTCGTTTTAAATTCTTTCCTTTCCCAAAGATCTGACAAGTATACTATTCTGTGTTCACTTAATTTATTTATAGTTTCCCTCTTTATATTCAAGTCATTCACCCATTCTGAATTTATCTTGGTGTAGGGTGTGAGATGTTGATCTAAACCTAATCTCTCCCATATTGTTTCCCAAATTTCCCAGCAGTTTTTGTCAAATAGTGGATTCATGTCCCAAAAGTTGGGCTCTTTGGGTTTATCATACACTGTCTTGCTGATGTCATTTACCCCAAGTCTATTCCACTGATCCTCCTCTCTGTCTCTTAGCCAGTACCATATTGTTTTGATGACTGCTGCTTTATAGTATAGTTTAATATCTGGTACTGCTAGGCCCCCTTCCTTCACATTTTTTTTCATTATTTCCCTTGATATTCTTGATCTTTTGTTATTCCAAATGAAATTTGTTATAGTTTTTCCTAATTCAGTAAAGAAGTTTTTTGGTAATTTGATAGGTATGGCACTAAATAGGTAAATTAATTTGGGTAGGATGTTCATTTTTATTATGTTAGCTCGTCCTACCCATGAACAGTTAATGGCTTTCCAATTGTTGAGGTCCAGTTTTAATTGTTTGGAAAGGGTTTTGTAGTTGTTTTCATATAATTCCT
>NC_058132.1:420498358-420604741 GCF_016433145.1 Gracilinanus agilis | reverse complement strand
ACCATATTGTTTTGATGACTGCTGCTTTATAGTATAGTTTAATATCTGGTACTGCTAGGCGCCCACTTCCTTCACATTTTTTTTCAGTATTTCCCTTGATATTCTTGATCTTTTGTTATTCCAAATGAAATTTGTTATAGTTTTTTCTAATTCAGTAAAGAAGTTTTTTGGTAGTTTGATGGGTATGGCACTAAATAGGTAAATTAATTTGGGTAGAATGGTCATTTTTATTATGTTAGCTCATCCTACCCATGAGCAACCAATGGCTTTCCAATTGTTGAGATCCAGTTTTATTTGTTTGGAAAGTGTTTTATAGTTGTTTTCCTATAATTGCTGTGTTTGTTTTGGTAGATAGATTCCTAAGTATTTTATATTGTCTAGGGTAATTTTAAATGGTGTTTTTCTTTCTACCTCTTGCTGCTCTAATGTGTTGGAAATGTATAGAAATGCTGATGATTTGTGTGCATTTATTTTGTATCCTGCAACTTTGCTAAAGTTGTTGATTATTTCTACAAGCTTCTTTGATGATTCTCTAGGATTTTTTAAGTAGACCATCATATAGTCTGCAAAGAGTGATAGCTTAGTCTCCTCCTTGCCTATTTTGATACCTTCGATTTCTTTTTCTTCTCTAATTGCTACTGCTAGTGTTTCTAGTACTATGTTGAATAATAGAGGTGATAATGGGCATCCTTGTTTCACTCCTGATCTTATTGGAAAGGCTTCTAATTTATCCCCATTGCATATAATGCTTGTTGATGGTTTTAGGTATATACTGTTTATTATTTTTAGGAAAGGTCCTTCTATTCCTATACTTTTCAGTGTTTTCAATAGGAATTGATGCTGTATTTTGTCAAAGGCTTTTTCAGCATCTATTGAGATAATCATGTGATTTTTATTTGTTAGACTCTTGATATGGTCAATTATGTGGATGGTTTTCCTAATGTTGAACCATCCTTGCATTCCTGGTATAAATCCCACCTGATCATGGTGGATGATCTTCTTAATTACATGCTGGAGTCTCTTTGCTAGTATTCTATTTAAGATTTTTGCATCTATGTTCATTAGGGAGATTGCTCTGTAGTTTTCTTTCTCTGTTTTTGATCTCCCTGGCTTTGGAATCAGTACCATATTTGTGTCATAAAAGGAATTTGGTAGGACTCCTTCTTTGCTTATCATATCAAATAATTTATATAGTATTGGGATTAATTGCTCTTTGAATGTCTGATAGAATTCACTTGTGAATCCATCAGGCCCTGGCGATTTTTTCTTGGGGAGTTCTTTAACGGCTTGTTCAATTTCTATTTCTGATATAGGATTATTTAGGCATTCTATTTCTTCTGCTGTTAATCTAGACAGTTTATATTTTTGTAAATATTCATCCATATCTCCTAAATTGTTATATTTATTGCCATATAGTTGGGTGAAGCAGTTTTTAATGATTGCCTTAATTTCCCCTTCATTAGAGGTGAGGTCTCCCTTTTCATCTTTGATACTGTCGGGTGGCTCAGTGGATTGAGAGCCAGGCCTAGAGACTGGAGGTCCTAGGTTCAAGTCCGGCCTTGGACACTTCCAGCTGTGTGACCTTGGGCAAGTCACTTGACCCCTATCACCCACCCTTACCACTCCTGGGCTAAGGACGGTCCCTAGCCCGGATGAAAAAGGAGGAGGGTTGGGCGTGGGGCTAGCAACCCCACCCTGTAAAAACTACATCTGCTAAAGAAACTGCAACCTAAAGTAGGGGCAGCTGGGCTAGCTCAGTGGATTGAGAGCCAGGCCTAGAGACGAAAGGTCCTAGGTTCAAATCCAGGCTCAGACACTTCCCAGCTGGGTGACACTGAGCGACCCATTGCCTACTGGTTGTGGCCCTATGCTCCTAGAATGGAGTCCCAGGATAAAAAAAAAACTGTCAATTTGCTTTTCTTCTTTCCTTTTTTTATTAGATTGACCAGTACTTTATCTATTTTATCTGTTTTTTCCAAGTACCCGCTTATAGTCTTATTTATTAATTCAATAGTTCTTTTACTTTCGATTTTATTAATTTTTCCCTTGATTTTTAGTATTTCTAATTAAGTTTTCATCTGGGGATTTTTAATTTGCTCCCTTTCTAGTTTTTTGAGTTGCATGCCCAATTTATTAATCTTTGCCCTCCCTAATTTGTTAATATATGCACTCAAGGTTATAAATTTCCCCCTGAGTACTGCCTTGGCTGTATCCCACAGAGTTTGGTAGGATGTCTCATCATTGTCATTCTCTTCAATGAATTTGTTGATTGTTTCTATGATTTCTTTTTTCACTAATTGGTTTTGGAGAATCATATTATTTAATTTCCAATTAGATTTTGATTTGCCTGTCCAGGTGCCCTTACTAATTATTATTCTTATTGCATTATGATCTGAGAAGGTTACATTTATTATTTCTGCTCTTTTGCATTTGTTTGCAATGTTTCTATGCCTTATTACATGGTCAGTCTTTGTGAATGTACCATGTGCAGCTGAAAAAAAGGTGTATTCCTTTTTCTCCCTATTTATTTTTCTCCACATATCAATTAAATCTAATTTTTCTAGGACTTCATTCACCTCTCTTACCTCTTTCTTATTTATTTTTTGGTTTGATTTATCTAGATCTGAAAGAGGAATATTTAGATCTCCCACTATTATGGTTTTACTATCTATTTCCTTCTTGAGCTCTGCCAGTTTCTCCTTTATGAATTTGGATGCTATGCCACTTGGTGTGTACATATTGAGCAGTGTTATTTCCTCATTGTTTATACTGTCTTTAATCAGGATGTAATGACCTTCCCTGTCTTTTTTAATTAGATCTATTTTTACTTTGGCTTTGTCAGAAATCATAATAACCACTCCTGCCTTCTTTTTCTCATTTGATGCCCAAAAGATTTTGCTCCAGCCCTTAACCTTAAACTTGTGTATGTCCACCCACCTCATATGTGTTTCTTGTAGACAACATATGGTAGGATTTTGGTTTCTAATCCACTCTGCTATTTGCTTCCATTTTATGAGCGAGTTCATCCCATTCACATTCAGAGTTATAATTATCAGTTGTGCATTCACTGACAATTTTGTATCCTCCCCTAGTCCTACCCCTTCTTCTTACACTATTTCCTTTTAAACCAGTGGTTTGCTTTAAGCCAGTATCCCTTATCCCCTCCCTTGATGAACTTCCCTTTCTACCCCCTCCCTTATTATTCCCCTCTTTTTATTTTTAAAGGCCTAATGAATTCCCTTCCCCTTCTTCTCCCCTTCCTTTTTTGACCTCCCCACTCCCCTGCTTCCCTTGGTTTTTCCCTTCTGATTTCTCAGTAGGGTTAGATAGAGTTTTATATCCCAATGGATAATATAGCTAGTCTTCCCTCTCCAGGTTGATTACACTGATAGTAAGGTATAAATATTACCTCTTAATGCTCTTTTCCTCTCCTTCTTATAATAGTATTTGTCCCCTCCCCTTCCTATGCCCTCTTTGTGTGTAATAGAATATCCTATTTTTCTTATTCACTCAAGTTTCTCTTGGTGTCCCCTACTATTAACCCCCTTTTTCCCATCCCCCATATCATCTTAGACCATTTAGTATTCTACCCTCTCCCTATGAATTATTCTTCTGATTACTATAATAGTGAATACTATAATAGTGAATAGAGTTCACTACAGAGAATTATACATAGCATTTCTCCACATAGTAATACAGATAATTATATCTTGTTGAAGCTCTTAAAAAGGCAAATTTAAAAATTATGAGTTTTCTTTCTTTCCCCTCTGTTTCTTATTTACCTTTTCTTGTTTCTCTTAATTTTTGTGGTTGAATATCAATCTTTCCATTTATTCCTGGTCTTTTCTGTGCAAATACTTGGAAATCTTCAATTTTGTTGAATGCCCATACTTTACCCTGGAAGTATATAGTCAGTTTTGATGGGTAGTTGATCCGTGGTTGAAGGCCCAGTTCTCTTGCCTTTCTGAATATCATATTCCAAGCCTTGCAGTCTTTTAGCATGGAGGCTGCCAGATTCTGTGTGATCCTGATTGGTGCTCCTTGATATTTGAATTGTCTCTTTCTGGCTTCTTGTAAAATTTTTCTTTTACTTGGAAGCTCTTGAATTTGGCTATTATATTCCTGGGGGTTGTCTTTTCTGGGTCTAGTGTAGAGGGTGATCTATGGATCCTTTCAATGTCTATATTGCCCTCTTGTTGTAGAACCTCAGGGCAATTTTGCTGAATAATTTCCTTTAGTATGGAGTCCAAATTTCTATTAATTTCTGCTTTTTCAGGAAGACCAATGATTCTCAAATTGTCTCTTCTAGCCCTGTTTTCTTGATCTGTCAATTTCTCATTGAGATATTTCATATTTCCTTCTATTTTATCAGTCTTTTGACTTTGTTTTATTTGTTCTTGCTGTCTTGAGAGATCATTAGCTTCTAATTGCTCAATTCTAGCCTTTAGGGACTGGTTTTCGGTTATAATCTTTTGGTTTTCCTTTTCAATTTGGTCATTTCTGGTCTTCAGTTGACTTGCCTCACTTTCCAATTGTGAAATTCTGCCTTTTAAACTGTTATTTTCTTGCCAGATCTCTTCCATCTTTCTCCTCATCTCAGATTTGAAGTGTTCAATAGCTTGTGACTAGTTTTCATTATTTCGGAAAGGTTTGGATGTGATTACTTGTTTGTTCTCCTCTGCTGTTTGCTCTGCTGTCTGGACTTTCTCTGTGTAAAAGTTGTCCAGTGTTACAGATTTCTTCTTGATGATCTTTCTCTTTGGAGGTTCTTGAGAATGGCTTGCCATTGTTAGCCCTGGGCCCTCTCAGGTTTTTCCTCAAACCCAGAGTCTGTTTGTGCTTTCTAGGCTCTTGAAATCTCAGATCTCGTTGTTCTCAGGGTCAAGCCTCCTGGTGGCCCCTTTGTTTGTTCCTCTGTCTGAGGCTCCTTTAATAGTTTCAGGGAGCTGTTTCCACAGTCATGCACCCCTCTGCACTGGGTCCTCACTCAAGCTCCACTCCTGTGCTCAGGATTCAAGTCCCCTCCTGGGCTCAGGATCCATGGACTCAAGAGCCTGAGCTTGTGCCTGCACTCAGGGTCTGCATTCAAAGTCCACGTGCATTCTTTAGCCTCTTGGGGTCCTAAGTATTGCTGCTCTCAGGAACCAGGCCTGGTGACCCCAGGTAGCTGCCAAGGACTTAATTGGTTCCCCAAGCTTGCTCTAGTTTTTGTGAGCTGGCTTTAGCACTGTAGATGGTGGGGGCTGGGGGAGGGGCTTGTTCAGCTCACGTTTTAGTGAGAGCTGTTTCACCCCCTTATAGAATGGAAATGCCCCAATTCCACGTACCTTCAATGCTTCACCCTGTTGTGGAGTCCCTTCATTCCTCTGGATTTGTTTTTATGTCTTCTTGAGGAGTCCTATATGTTTTGGTTAGGAGTGGTTAAGCAGTTGCTTTTTACTCAGCCGCCATCTTAACCAGGAAGTCTCAATGATCCATGCTATTATTATTACAATTTTACAGATGAGAGAACTGAGCAAATAGAGATTAAGTGTCTCATCCAGTCTTATACATTTAATGGCTAAGTACAGATTTTTAACTCAGGTCTTCCTGATTCCAGCGACTAATATTTCTTCTATCCAATCTTCTTCCATTATACACTGAGTGACATAACCTCTAACTACTTACAGCAAAAACTAAAACAAAAAGAAATGAATAATAAAATTATAATACTACAGTACTTCAATGAATCTCTTTCAGTTCTAAATAAATCTAAAAGCTCACAAATGCAGAAAAGGGAACTATTACACATTCTTTTCTGATCAAATGTGATAAAATAGAAGTATTGAATCAATTGTCAACTAAATAATTTTATCTAAGCAAATTGTTGGAACAAAGAACAAATTATAGAAATGATAGATGATTTCATTAAAGATAATGACAATGAGACTATACCAAAATTTTTAGAGTTCAGTCAGTGAAATCTTTAAGGTAAGTTTTATATTTCTAACACTTTTATTAATAAAAATTAGAAAGAACTGATCATCAAATTGGAAATGTAAAAAAATTTGAAAACCAACAAATTTTAAAATCCCAATTAGGCATAAAACCCCAGAAAATCTAAAATGATATAAATAAAATTGAAAATGGGTAGAAGAAGGAATTTACTTGGGTTGTTTTGTTTTGTTTTTGGTGGAGTGGAGAGGAGTATTAAATTCATACATGAGACTGTATAACTTGCTTTTCTTTAAAGATAAGAATTAGTAAGGGTTGGTTGTCTCAGCTTAGGTAGGCAAGAAAACAAGCCCTTTGCCTTAACAGAAAAATACCCTTAATAAATAAATAAATGAATGAATGAACAAATGAGCAGACAAATAAATAAATGAGAGGGCAAGCAAGCAAATAAATAAATAAATAGAATTGAAAACATAAACAAATTAATAAATAAATTAGATGCTTTTTTTAAAAAATCAATAAAATAAAATAACCATTAGCTAATCTGATTAAAAAGAAGAAAAAAGAAAATGAGGTTACTACTAAAAATGAGAAAGGAGAATTTATAATAAATGAAGAAGAAAAAGAAATATTATTAGAAATTATTTTATCCAAATATATGCCAATAAAACTGACCAATTAGATGAAATAAATTAATATCTGCAAAAGTTTAAAATACCAAAATCAGAAACAACAAGCAGGGAAATTAACTCAATCTCAAAGGAAGAAACTGAGCAAGTCATAAATGAACTCTCAAACGTGGAAAAAAATAGGACCAGATGGACTCATAATTGAATTATTTTACTCAAAGACAATTTGTTCCAATATTGTAAAAAGCTATTAGCAAAAATAGAAGTAGAAATGCTACCAAGCTTCTTCTAGTACACAAATATGATCTTAATACCCAAACCAAAGAGAGTTAAAAAAATAAAGATGAATATTCCCTAATGAATGTTGATGAAGAATATTAAAATAAAATATTACTCCAGAAATATATCATAAAGACTATGCATTGTGACCAGCTTGGATTTAAGAACATAGCTGATTTAATATTAAGAAAATATAAATTTAATTAACCATGCCAATAGCAATTCCAATAAAAGTTGTATTATATCAATAGATGCAGAATACTTGACAAAATATGATATCCATTTCTTTAAAAAAAAGTAATAAATACATCTTTTTTAAAATGATAAATTAGAGGCAGCTGAGTGGCTCAGTAGATTGAGAGCCAGGCCCAGAGATGGGAGGTCTTGGGTTCAAATCTGACCTCAGACACTTTCTAGCTATGTGACCCTAGGCAAGTCACTTGACCCCCATTGCCTAGCTCTTACCACTCTTCTGCCTTGGAACCAATATACCGTATTAATTCTAAGACAGAAAGTAAGGTAAAAACATTTTTCTTTTCATGATAGTCAATATCTAAAACCAAGCGGTAGCATTATGTTTAATGGAAATAAGCTAGAGTCTTTTCCACTGGGTTCAAGGGTGAAATAAAGATGTCTATTGTCACCAGTTCTATTTGATATACTAGTAGATACTAAAGTACTAGATTATAGCAATGACAAGAAAAATAAACTGAGAGAACTGGCATAATAAGAAAAGAAACCAAAACAGCCAATTTTCCAAGAGAAATCCACACTACAAACACTAATATAAAAATGTTCAAAATCACTAACCCAAGAAATGCAAATTAAATCAATTTGAAGTTTAACTTCAAACCAGACGAACTGACAAAAATATCAAAGGAAGAAAATTAGAAACTTGGTCGATGTTCTCCTTTTGAGGAATGACTAAACAAATTTTGGCATGGAAAGCTGCAGAGAAAACTAGGAAGTTCTATGTGAATTGACACAAAACAAAGAGAGAACAATTTTTCAGAATGATAACAAGATGGAGAAAAATAACTTTGAAAGATTTTAAAACTCCAATAAACAAAATTGTTGTAAAAATAACAACAATAATAAATAGTTACAAGTTGCAAAATGTTTTAAGTTTTGCAAAACATTTTACAAATGTTATCTCATTTTATCTTCACTACAACCCTGGTAGATAGATTATCCTCAAACTACAAATGAAGAAACTGAGTTATGTGACTTGCTCTAGGATTACACATTTAGTGTCTGAGGCTATATTTGGACTCATATTTTCCTGATTAAAAATGATCAACCTAAAATGCAGAAACATTCATTTTTGGACATTAACAATATAGGAATTTATTTTGCTGAGTATCAAGGTGGGTTTTTAAGTTGTTGTTTTTTTAATTTATTGATTAGAGTGGTAAAGAAAAGACATTTTTTTAAAAATGAAAACAAAAATATTTCCAAGAATAATTATGGTATGATAAATATTTATTTCAATATAATTTATTGCTTTGCAGTAGTGTTGCTCTGAATTAAAATTCTGGAACAAAGTGAAAGTAGCAAAGGGAAAGGGGGGCATGAGGGATGTTATAAAAATAGAAACAATGGGACAACTAATAATGGGAGGTAAGAGAGTGAGTAGTTGAAGAAAACAATTTGAAAGCCTGGGTGACTGAGAGGTTGGTGGCACCCTCTGCAGTAATTATATTCAGCAAAGCACAAACAGAAAGAACAAAGTTAGGAAGAGAATAAGGAAAGAACAATGTCACAAAAACCCAGTAAAAACAGAATATCAAGACAAGAGTGATCAACAGTGTCAAAAACTGCAGAAAGGCCAACAAGGATTATAAAAAGGACATTAGGTGCCAATTAATTAATTAATAACTTTGGAGAGAAAAGCTTCACCTGAATGATGAGGTCAGAAGCAAGATTGCAAAGAGTTAAGATAAAAGGAAGTGGAGACATTTAATGTAGAGTTTAGCCTCAAAAGGGAGGCTAAAAAAAGACAATTGGTAACATTTTTGACAGCCTAGATTTCTTGAGAACTGCCTGTTATATATTAAGATCATTTTTCAATTGGTAAATTATTCTTATAAATTTGAATCAGCTCCTTACATTTCTTAGAAATGAGAACAAACATTAGAGATATTTGCAGAAAAGAGTTTTCCCCCTAATCATTCCTATTTAAATATTAACATTATTGGATTGGTTTGTTAAAATTTTTTTATAATTAATTTTTCTATATCATCTGGTAATCATCTATCTATTCCTTGTTTGGTCATGAAATTTTATCCTATCCTAGATATAATAGGTAACTTTTTACTTTGTTTTTCTATTTGCTTATGATTTAACATTTTATAGAAGTTTAAACAAGTTTCTCATTCCGCAGTCTTAGTTTTAGCTATCTACCTAATAAAGTCTGCTTCTGGGAAATATTTACCCTTGTAAATTCTGAGTCAGAGGATCTTGTTCTTGACTACTGTCCATAAATTGTCCACTTATACTCAGAGATGTTCATCAATATCTTATTGTATTTAAGTAGGGTGACAGTATATAGAATTAGCCTTTTTTTGTAGGGCAGATTTACAGAAATGTTTCTTCCAAAAGATCCATTTTTCACATTTTGAGTGACTTGTGAAGTTTTCCTAGGTAATGAGTTATAAGTTTTAATATGTTAGAAGGACCTTACAAAGACGCACCATATTGACCTCCCAGTAATTAGTTCATGTAGTAAAAACCAGTGTAAAATTTATGGACCTATCAGAGTTATTGGAAGAACATTAAATTCAGCTATTGGTAGCTCATTTGAGAGTTTGCATATACCATTAATTTTTTTCTTTTTCCAAACACTGCACTTGATATGGAAAAGCTATTCGTAGACCAGGGAAAGAATTTTTTTTAAAGAATTCTTGAGGGCTTATCTTGTAAAATGAACCCTTCCATCTCTTGATACCATCAAAGAGAGAACTCAGACAGGAAAGATATGACTTAAAAGTTCCTTGAGGTCTAATCAAAGCAATTTTACATGTAAAAGTCTCAATAAAATTTGAGAATTTGTAAATTACTACAATATCTATAGCCAGTGTATTATCAAGATTTGCATAGAGAAGTATCTGTGAATACTCAAATACACTTAAAGGAAGTTCAGAACTTTGCTCTACTTTTTTTTTTCTATCATGTTTCTATTACTTCCAGTATCAATTGAAAATATATCATTTCAGACCATCATCTTTACTTAGGGTCTTTTTGGTCATTGTTTTCATTCACCTAGGAAAATTCTAAAGCTACTGATACAATTATAGCTATCATAAGTCCTTTAAGTATATTTTTTACTCAGTTGAAAATATTTGGAAACCAAACACATAGATACTAAGATCTAAGATGATTTCCTCAAGTGAAAATTATCTGATCTTTTAGTTTTTCTCAAAGTAAGTTTACTATTCCATTAAAATTTAAGGTTTTTTTCTTTGTTATAGTCCTCAGTTAGTTCTATTACTAGCCACTAGATGATACCAGTGGATTTGTTCATAAACTTTAGCAATTCATCAGTAATAACATGATTAACTGGTATAGCATATTAGGTCAGGAATCTCCTGAACATGCCCTCTCCAGGAAGTGTTGCATCACTCAGATCACTGAACTGTGTCTCAGAATCCTTTTAGCTCTGAACTTTTCTTTGTGCAATATGTTCAGATACCTGGTATAATTATTCTCAGGTAACAATGACTTCCCATACTTGGGACTATGTAAATCTCTGTGTTTTCCTCACAGATTCAGAAGAGATCATAGGTCACTTAACCTGTCTTTGTATCTTTATTCTGTGAAGGAATAGCCTGATCCATTCTTGGTCCCATTTGGTACAATCTTGCATACCTTTTCTAGTCTCATTCATTGATGTATCACTACTCTGGTGAAGGAATCCATTTGTGTGCTTTTGGTCAGCATGGAGCCTTTCCTTATTACCTATCTGTATTTTATATCTAGTGAAGACCTTGCATAGAATCAGATCTGAAATTCTGAAATATCAGATATTTTGATTAAAGGCAACACAACCATGGGGAGTTCCAAGTTCTCCACAGTAACTGAGGCAAACTAAATTTTAATAACTTAGGTAAGTGTTTGTACCCCAAACTTGTTCTTCAACCCAGAAAGACCTTGTTGGCAGGATTTTGTATACCAGACTAGTTGCTGATTAAAAATGGTTAATTTCAGAGGTAGTAATAGTTTCAGTGGGAGATACAGCTGGTGACAATCATCATCCCAGATCTAAAACCTGTACTTCTAGGAAGCCATTGCCTGGAGTTGTCAGGATCCATATATCTAAGGCAAAAACTGACCTATTATAGGGTTACCAGGACAAAACTCCCTTATCTCTGTTTGATTTTAGGTAAAAGTCATAAATAAAAGTCATTATGGAACAGCCAACTGTGCAACATATTTCCACATTCTTCACAGCATAGCATAGCCAAGCTCAGGATCTACCAGGTGGGAAATATTGCTGTTCAAAAAGGGAAAAACCCAATGGAAAAACTGAGTCAAGAGGATACTGCAATGCAATATCTTCATAAGGTCATCTTCTCAATCTTTCCAGTCATCTACTTCCTCAGGTAATATTTTCAGATAGCATTCTGATTGAGTAGTTCTTGGCACTTTCCCTTGAATAGTGAAGTATTGGTTGAACAACAGTTCTGAATTCAAAACTTAGATAAAGTCAAAGTCCTAAGAGATTGTACCTCACATAGCAAGTTCCACTATTGATAAGTTGGAACAGAGTAGAGTTGTTTCTCATGTTGTAATGTTAGTTGACAATAAATAACAATTTTTTAAAAAATTATCTTTAGTACTTATTAAGAATATATAGTTTTTCTGACAACACTATCACTTTTCTTTTCCTTTCTAAGTTAAACCCCTCCTAATGTTTTTGTTTATTTTTATCAATACTTTAAAACATAAGAGAAAATCACATTTCAGAGTTTTATACACAAAGTGAATATGATAGTTCACTCAAAAACTCCCCTAAATGCTGACTAATATTTGCATAGATGTTTTAAGATATTGCTTACTAACCCATAGAGTAAAAGGAAAAGTTTTTAAACTATGGCCTAATAATCCAAAGTAAGTTCAAAGACAGAATGGCTGATATATGCCAATTGGGTTATAATTTATCTAATGAGTTTTCAGAGGTTTTATAGAAATGAGTCTACAATTTACACCATATAACACTGCTATACCCTACAAGCAACTTTTAAACTATTGCTTTCAATGAATAATTTTCAAGTCTCCCATTTATGTATATTTCCTAGTAGGGTCTTTCACAAAGCTGATAAGAGCTTATATTACAATAGAATTGAAAATTCAGAGGGACTAGAAAGTCTTACAAAGCTTCTCAATTAAAATATAACTCACCAAGTTACTAAGTTAATTTTGACAAACCTGAGAATACTCTTCTTCAATAGTTAAGGCATCTTCAACTCTACCTTCCAGTCAAAAAATTTCAGTGGTAGCTCAAAGTTATAAAATGACAGCATTCAGAACACAGAGGAGCTAACCTCCTAAAAATACAAATGAATAATACTTTAGGTTTCATCCCACAATGTAACAATATTTCTATATGATATCCAAAGACCATATGCAATAAATTTATAAATATAACACTAGCATAAATGTCATGGATTTAAAACTTACACATAAAACAAAGTTTATTGCCAGTCAAATGACAGTTATAATTCTTTTTTGTTAAATTTGTTTCCATTAAATTAATTTTTGTATTATCTTGGATGGAAAAAAATCATTTCATTCATCTATTAGTTTTGGTGATGTATATAGTAATTGCATTCAGAGACCAAGAAAGAACACTAGAAGATGTTACAATCTAGAATATAAATCAACTATACTGTAAATAACAATTTCCCCAATTTTATCAAATCTAATATCAGACTAAATTTAAATTGCTTAATTCAAAATCTTGCTAAATTATTCCAGCTACTTTTTCATGTTCACAAGAATAACAAATTCTGCCAAATAAATCTTTAAAATCATAAGATCAAAAACAATTTAAGCTTTCTGAGGAAAAATCATTTCTTCATATTTCATAACTTTACAGGCATGGAAATCTAACAATCCTCTTAATTCAATGAGATCTAAAACTTCCCTAAAATATTCTAGAGGATTTTACAAAATCCTAAGCTTTTCTTTTGTCATGTGCTGGACATTGTGATAAATGACAAAGACAAAGACTTTTTATTGTGTCATCGTGAGTGAAAGAAATC
This sequence comes from Gracilinanus agilis, assembly GCF_016433145.1. Classification (NCBI taxonomy): domain Eukaryota; kingdom Metazoa; phylum Chordata; class Mammalia; order Didelphimorphia; family Didelphidae; genus Gracilinanus; species Gracilinanus agilis. Next base: position 420,591,636 of record NC_058132.1, on the reverse strand, counting down.
ATGAGTTCAATATACCTGCTTTTTGGGAAATCAAAACTCTTACTTCACATTGACCCCTAATTGAGATTCACATCCACACAGTGTTTAGTGCAATAGCCACACAAATAATTTCTTAAGCATTAGAAAAGCCTTGAAAAGTACAAATTACAGAACCTTGTGGGTTTTTTTCCTCTCCTTTTGGGAATCACTAGAGATAAAACAGTTAAACTCACTTCAGTTCTGTTTAAGGACTGAGAATTTTCTAGTTAGTGAACCCACTTTCTTATTATTGTTATTAAAACAATAAGTCTACCACTCTTCAGGGAAAGAGTGACAAAAGGGTGTGTTTATTGTGTGAAAATTTCATAAAGTTTCTACTTTAAATGTCTGAGGGAGTTGGAAACTCACAGAAACATTCCAAAAAATATTTCAACATTTATTAAAAACATTCAAACCACTTTCATTATTATTTAGAAATGCATAATAAAAAGATGATGTTTTAGTCACAAATATATTCTCTAATTTATTTGAAATGCTATAAATTTCTCCAAATGAGGTAAGGAACTCCTTCCCTCTTTTCTGTTTCTCTGAAATCCCAATCTAAATAGAAATGGGGACACAAAGAAAAGACTATATCTTTTGTAATATCAGCACAAAAATTCCAATTCTTTTTCTGCCTTGTCTAAACCAAAAGTTTAATCAAAAGGTTAGTTGAAGTCCTCCCCCCTCACTTCTCAGGAAGAAATCGGTTTAGCATTAAAATCATCAAAGTTGGAATGGTCATTTTCTTTTCCAGTGCCCAGGATTTTTGCAGGCATTACAAACAGAGAAGTTGTTTAAATGCTTTTTCCCTTTATGTTTAGCAAAAATAGCAATTTTAGCCAAAATCCTCCTGCAATATAAGGGTTGGGTGGCAGCTAACAGTAGCTAACAGTCGTTCTGCCTCCAAACGTCCATCCATTTGTCCTAATTTCTTGTCTCATCCTGTTAATTGAAGACAAAATTCATCAGTGAGAGGATTTTAGAGAAGGTGATTTTGTGCTATCTTAGGGCAAGGCTGTATAGAGTCCTATTAAAGTATTATCCTATTAAGGATACTGTCTCTGGAGTACCTGTATCCCCAAAGAGGGAGTATTTGAAGCAAGCGATAGAACTAGATATAAAAAAAGAAAGGGATGACAAAGAGGACTTATCCTCTGGTGGAACTTCATGAAGAGGGGGATTTTAAAAAGTATTTTCAAGAAAAAAGAACCATTAATTTCTTTTACACTTTTTTTGATGCAAAATATTTTCACTTCAGGGTTTGTTCAAATAGTTCATTTGATTCAGGATTTAAATTTCTCTTTTACCTTTTAGAATTTGTAAAGCTCCATGACTGAAGTTATGAGAAAATAGAATGGGTAGTTCAGTAGAATCATTTTTGTTGTTGTTCAGTCATGCCCGACTCCTTGTGACTCCATTTGAGGTTTTCTTGGTAGATAATGAAGAGTTTCCCAGATCATTTTATAGATGAAGAAACTGAGGCAAATGTGGTTAGATGGCTTGCATAGGTTCACATTGTTAGTAGTAGCTGAGGCCAGATTTGATCTCAGGAAGATGAGTCTTCTTGACTTTAGGCCCAGTACTCTATCCACTGTACCACCTAGCTACCTCAACAAGTAGATAGATGTAAGATGTCCATTTTGATTGATAAGAGTTCAGTTAGTAAAGATTAAACAAACTAGTGTTTCCTGAATTTTTTTTCCAATTAGCCAAGAAGACTCTGTTCTGGAAGAAATTGGCCAGAAAGAATACATCCCATAATGAAGAATGACTATTCAAGAAAAAATTGAGTCTCATGTCAACTTTATGACATTAGTATTAAAGCTCTTACTGACTGCCCGAGATTTCTATCAGACCAACGGTGCTAGAGACCAGATCCCAAAATGGAAGTACAACTGATAAAAAAATTTCAAATCCCCAGACAATTTCCAAATACCTTCAGTTTCCCCAGAACCCTGAGAGATGTTTTTCTTTGAAAAACACTTAGATAGACACAGACAAGAAGACACTGTACTGTCTCTCTGATTTTTATTAACAATGAAATGGCAACTTTATTAACCAGTTGATTTCCCAACCTGAAGCCTCTCAAGGTAAATTTATCTTATGTACAATACAGGGTTGCTGGTGCAGGAGACACAAACTTGATTGTACCTAGAGAAGTTCCATATGGAGTGATAAAAATTGTGGCAAAATTGTCCTCTAGACAAGTGATGGGCAAACTTTTTAAAGAGGGGGCCAAAGGAAAGGAAATGCTCATCATCATCTGTTTCTAAGGCAACTCTTTCAAAGTTTCATTGTACTGTATCATACTCATTGTATTTGTCAGATTAGGAATAATGTCGCATGGTGGGCCACATCTGGCCCGTAGGCCATAGTTTGCCCATCACCTGCCAATAACTCAGAGAGCAATTAACAGCAATTTATTAGATACATGCTACCAGAAGACTGTGGACACTTGAGCTTGTTCGATTCAACTAGTGATACTTATTACCATTCTAGTAGTAACAGCTACTGGAAGCCAAGATACTAAGGAAAGAAGAGCTATGCTTATCATATATGTAAGGGATGTTTATCATTACTTACAAAAGAAGAACTTTATTCTAATAAAAATGCCCATTACCATTAGATAAAGTGAATGAGATAAATAGAAAGAGCAGACTTCTCATGGCTATAAAAGTCCTCCTTTACAAAAATAAAGCCACTAGAGGAGAAAAAAAAGTGATTCTGGAGAAAGCCAGCCTGCTGCAAATAGATCTTACAGAATGTGCTGAGACAGTACATAGCAAAAATGGTGACTACAAAACAAAATGATGTTATTTATATCTGCTTTCAATAAATCACTCATCTCCTGTAAATTCTCTTTTAACATTGCATATCTAATCTGTTTTACTGATTGAGATATTTTTAACCATTTTCAAATTGTTTTTAATAATTACTGTTTTGTAGTATTGATTGAGATAACACACTTCTAAGACTCCTTTCACATTTCATTCTTTCTCTTCAGAATTTTGGCATTTTCCCCCCTATACATACATTTCATTATTATTTTTCTAAGTTTACCGATGGTTTCATTAGTATGGCACTGAATAAATATATTACCTTGAGTAGCATAATTGATTTTTATTATATTGATTCATTCAACCCATGAATATACCCATATTTCTACAAATTTTAAATCTCTTTCTATTTCTCCAGACAATAATTGATAGTCATACTTGTCTAACAAGAATTTCTAAAAAATTTAAAGTGAGGATTTTTTAGTTTAGAAATTGTTTTAAAAATCAAAAGACAACAAAAGAGGGGAAATGGGGAAAAAGAGAGGTAAGGAAGAAAGAGTCGAGAAGAGAATTACTAGCTTGAGTGATAAGATATAATAGCTTACTGAAAAAAATAAGTCCCTAAAAATTAGAATTGGACAAAAGCTGCTAATGTCTCAATGAGACATATCAAGAAGTAATAAAACAAAATAGAAAAAAATGTGAAGTATCTCATTGGAAAAACAATTGACCTAGAAAACAAATCATAGGGAGGTAATTCAAGATTCAATAAAATACCTAATATTCACAAAGGAAAAAAGAGCATAGATATTATACTTCAAGAAATCATTTTTTACATCCTGCACATATCTTAGAACCAGAAGGCAAAATAGAAATTGAATAAATTGATTGGTTACTTTCTGAAAGAAATACCTACACAAAAACTCTCAGGAATATTATTGCCAAAAGCCAGAGCTCTCAGGTTAATGGGGAAAAAATACCAAAAGCATCCAGAAAGAACTGAAGTACAGAGGAACCATAGTCATAATTGTACAAGATTTAATAGCTACCACAATAAGAAGTGGAAATTTTGGAATATGATATTCCAAAAGGCAAAGAGTCCATGTTTAAGACAGAATAAATTTAATTTAATTTAATCCTACATCAAATCCTAGCAAAGGATTATTGTATTAAGCAAAACTTAAAATAATTCTATAGTGGAGAAAAGGTACTTTTAACTAAACGATCTTCACATTAAGATAAAATTTGAGTAAAAAAATTGGCATACAGTCAAGAGAAGAGGAATAAGATAAACATGAGTGAAAAATCAAAGGAACAAAATAAGGTTAAAGAATTTATATTCTTATTTGGGGATATGATGAATACAGCCCCTCAGAATTATGCTATCATTAAGGGTAATAGATGGGAATCTAATTAGAGAGAGGACCATGAAATGATTGTTATATTTTGATTATTTTGAAAGAAGAATGGAAAAAAGAAAAAAATGAAGAAAATTCTCTTACATAAACGTACACAAGTAGATCTTTATAAATATAAAGAGGTAGTGAAGGATATTTGGTGACAATTAAATCATTATCATTGAAGCCAGTCAAAGGAGAGAAGAATATATATATAAATTGATTTGTATATAGAAAAACATATTTCTAGGGAAATAGGAGGGAAAGTGGGGCAGAGAGAATAAAAAAAGATTAAGGGAGGGTTTAGTTGGAAGCCAAATAAATCTTTAAAGAAGGGGTGGGGGAGGAAGTATATACATACATATATATGAATATATATGTATATATATATATAATAAGTATCATATACATATAAGTAAAATATATATACATATATATATATAATAAGTATCATATTTATGTATGATAGATAGGATGGGAGGAAATACACAAAGCAAACATAGTTGTAAATGTGAATGGTAGAGTCTCACCCATAAAATGGAATAGGATAACAGAATGTATTAGAAACCAGAATCCAACAATAGCTTAATTTTTAAGAAACACACTTGGAACAGAAATATAACCCAGAGGGCTAAAGTAAGGAGTTAGAGAAACTTTATTATGCTTCAGCTGGAGTAAAAAAGGCAAAGGTAGCTATCATGTCAGATCTAACAACAAAGATAGACCTAAATAAAAGAATTAAACAGGGAAACTACATTTTACAAAAATGTATCATAGACAATGAATTAATATCAATATTGAACATATATTCATTGGCATAAAATACATTTTCTGGAAGGAAAAGTTAAACAGGATGAAAGAAGCAATAAACTATAATTGAGGAAACTCAATTTACTCTTTTCAGACTTATTTAAACCTTTTTAAAAATTAAAATAAATAAATGAATAACCTAAATGGAGTTATAGAAAACTTAGATATTATTATTATTATTATTATTATTATTATTATTATTATTATTCCTATTGACTCCCAGAGGAGCATAGGGCCGCAACCATCTCATGCCAAAGGACTCTGTTCTGGGCAACTTCCCCCAACTGGGCATATCTTTGCCAGGTCTGTTTTGGCCTTCCAACTTTCCTCCTCCCTGGTGGGTTCCATATTTTTTTTTCATAGCGTCCTGACTGATGGGATATAGACCTTTGGAAATTTTTGAATGGGAATTCTTAGCTGTGCATAACACCTTTGCAAAAATTTACTTTGAAATCTTTTTTGAACTCTTTCAGAATCTGTGTCCAATTCATATTTTTCTTTTGGACTTTGCATGTGTTTCTTTTGTTTTCACTGTCTCTTTCTGTATCGATATCTTGCTCTTTGTCTCCATAAAAATTCTTTAGAGTTAGATTTTTTTTGTTTGCTCATTTTTCCTATCTAATTACAGAAAGGGTCTCTTTTCTGGGAAGTTTGAGGGAAACCTTCTTAAACTTCAGTCCTTCCTTGATGTTATTCTCAGCTTATTTTATGGTTTATTTTTTACCAGTTTTAGTTCTTTGAGGATGATGTGATGTCTGAGTGGTGAGGGCTCCGTGAGCCCCCTCCCCTTGCTGATTCAATTAACCCTTTAGATGCTGATAGCTGAAAGACTTGTCTCAGGCTTGGGTATAAACTTTTGATCTCACTCTGAACTTGATCAGGTCAGGGACTTATCAAATTCTAGCCCCAAGCTTAGTAAGCTCAAGATTTTTGTCTCACTGTATACTTGATCCAACCAGACGCATCCTTGATTTCCTTGTCCTAGAGCTCTACCCTTACTTTTGGGCAAAAAGATGATGATGGGGGCCCTGTGAACTGTGTCCTCACCCCAAACTGTGAACTATGTCCTCATCCCAAGCCCAGGCTGGGATTCCTGGCTTCATTCTGGGCCCACACAGATCAGCCCACTTCAACCCAGACTGCCTTGGGCTGGGACTCCAGACTTCTCCACAGATTTGAAATTTCAAGGGGTTTGAGTTGGCTTGGATCACTATTTACCCAGGAGGATCTTGGGATCTGAATGTTGGCTTGGACTTAGGTTTGGAACCTATGACAGCAGAAGTGGAATGGGGTTGTGTGACTTGTTCTTGACTTGCTACAGCCTCTTGCTGGCTCTGCTCTCCTCTCATCCCAGTGCACCAGATATTCTCTGCCTACCTTTTACATTTTTCTTTTCTTGAAAGATGTTTCACTCTGTCTTGTTGTTTCTTTCACTCTTGTATTTGTTTTATGGAGATAATTTAATGAAGAGGATTTTTGTGGATGACATGGAGGTGCTTTGGTTTACTCCTTCACCTTGGCTCCACTCCCAGAAGTGTCAAAAATTTACTTTGGATCAGGGCATAAAAACCTCACAAATAAATTCAGAAAAGCATAAATATTAAATGTATCTTTTACCAACTCGAACACAGTAAGAAGTATATACAATAAAGTATATTTAAAAATCTTTGAAACAAAGATTTAAAATAAATTGGAAACTAAATAACTTAATTCTAAAGAATAAGTGAGTCAGAATACATTATAGTAATAATTAATAATTTTATAACAATAATAATGACGAGAAAAGATACTACAATTTGTGACATGCACCCAAAGTAGGACTTATGGGAAATGAGCATGTAATTAAAAGTATTAAAAATGAAAGTCAACAAATGTAAAATTTGTAATTAAACAACAAATAGAAATATTGAAAGTCAAAGGAGAGATTAAGAAAATTGAAAGCAAAAAAATTAACAAGTTAAATCAGGAGCTTCTTTTTACATAAAAAAGTACATAAAGTACATAAGCCAACAATTTGCTTTTTAAAAAGAAACACAAATTACTATTATCAAAAAAATTTTAAATAGTGGGCAACTGAATGGCTTAGTGGTTTGAGAGCCAAGCCTGGAGGTCCTGGGTTCAAATCTAGCCTCAGACACTACCTAGGTGTGTGACCCTAGGCAAGTCACTTGACCCCCATTGCCTAGCCCTTACTACTATTCTGCCTTAGAACAAATACACAGTATTGATTCCAAGATGGAAGGTAAGGGTTTATTTTTTTTAAGTGAATTCACAAGCAATGAAGATGAAATAAAAGTAATTGTTAGGCGATATTTTGCTCCAAAATAGGCCAAATACACTTGTAATAAAAGGGGCAGCAATCATGATCTGAGACAAGAGAAAAGTGAAAATAGATCTATTTAAAAGGGATAAGGAAGAGAACTATATCTTGATAAAAGATACCACAGATAATAAGGTAATATAAACACTATATTTTTAGTGCCTCTTTTTGTGATGGTAAGGAATTGGAATCTGAAAGAGTATGAATTGTAGAATGACTGCACAAGTTATAATATATGAATGTTATGGAATATAATTGTGTTCTAATAAATGATGAAAGAGGTTTCAGAGAAATCTGGGAAGACATTTATGACCTTATACAGACTGGAGTAAATAGAATAAGAATAATTTATATGATAATAATGTAAAGTTTAAGAACTTTGAGAGAATTAGGAACTCTGATTAATATAATGACCAAGCACAAATGCAAAGAATTTATGATAAAAAATACTATTCATCTTCAGAAAGAGAGCTAATGGTCTCAGTTTAAATTGAAGAATATGTTTCTTTCTCCTTTTTATGGCCTTTTGGCTAATACAAGAATTTGTTTTGCTTTACTATGCATATTTGTAACAAATTTGTTTTTCTTGCCTTCTCAAAGAGTGGGAGAGAATGTTGAAGGCAGGAGAGTGAGAATATAAATTAATTTTAAAGGAAAGAAATAAAATTTAAAATGTTTATACTTTTCATTTTAAGATATTATTTATTTCTATATTTCCTATTGATTAAAAACAGAAATAGATGTATTTTGTAAAAAGCTTTTTTCTATATTTATTGATATGTTTTTGTTCATATTGTTATTCATGAAGTTAATTAAGTTCATAATTTTCCAAATGTTGAACCAGTGCTGCATTTCTGGTATAAATGTTTCATGATTGTTTTAGCCTCTTTGTTAATATTTCATTTAAAATTATTGCATCTATAATAATTAGGGATAATGGTCTTTTTTTGTTATTTGATTCTCCCCAGTTTAAATATCAAGTCCATATTTGTGTCAGTGGAAAATATTTTGTAGAATCCCTACTTCACATGTTTGAGTTTTTAAATAATTTTTCTAATATCCAATTTATTTTTCTTTGAATGTTTTATAAATTTCACTTGTGAGTCCATATGAACTTAACATTTCTTTTTAAATTTATTTATTTAGAATATATTTCCATGGCTACATGATTCATGATCTTTCCCACCAATATTCCCTTCCCCCTGCCTGAACTGATAAGCAACTCCACTGGGCTATAACATGTATCATTGTTCAAAACTTATTTCCATATTTTTCCTATTTGCAATAAAGTGATCTTTTAACACCATAACCCCAATCATTTCCCCATTGAACCACATGACCAATCATATGTTTTTCTTCTGGATTTCTACTCCCACCGTTCTTTCTCTGGATGTGGATAGCCTTCTTTCTAATATTTTTCTCAGTGTTATCCTAGGTCACTGCATTGCTACCAGTAGAAAAGGCTGTTACAATTGATTGTACCACAAAGTTTCTGCATACAATGTTCTACTGGTTCTGCTCATTTCACTCTGCATCAATTCCTAGAGGTCTTTCCAAGAACTTAATATTTCTTAGGAAATTTATTGTTTTGTTTGTTTCTCTGAAACTGAGTTGTATTAAATTCTTTATTCCTTGATCTGTTAACTTTTCTATTTTTATAATTATTTCTTTATTTCATTTGGGTGTTTAAGGTCAATAGTGGGCATAATGGCTTCTCCTAATAATCTTAATTTCTCCTTTATCTGTAGTGAATTCTCATTTTTCATTTTTGATGCTGGAAATTTGATTTTCCTCTTTCTTCTTTTTAATAAAATGTCTTAAATGTTTATATTTTAATAAATCCTATTCTTCATTTACTTTATCTAAGGAACACTGGTGTTTTTTTAAGTGACTGATTTTTTCTTAAATTTGTTGACTTTTGTATTTTAGTTGAATTACCTAATCTAAAGATCTGTTCTTTTTCTTTTTTTATAAATGTTAGTATTTAGAGATATAAAGTTTCCCCTAAGAATTGCTTTGGCTTCATCCCCAAAATTTTGGCAAGTTATCTCATTGTTATCATCTTCTATTTTTTAAAATATCTATCATTTCTCTGATTTGTTCTTTGACTCAACAGTACTTCAGGATTAAATTAGTCTCCAGCTGATTTTTTTTAAACCCTTGTACTTCGGTATATTGTCTCATAGGTGGAAGATTGGTAAGGGTGGGCAATAGGGGTCAAGTGACTTGCCCAGGGTCACACAGCTGGGAAGTGGCTGAGACCGGGTTTGAACCTAGGACCTCCTGTCTCTAGGCCTGACTCTCACTCCACTGAGCTACCCAGCTGCCCCTGATTTTTAATAATTTCCTTATATTTAATATAGTTTTTGTCTCACTATTATCAGTATAAGATGTAAATAATATTCTTATCTCACTACATTTGTTTTTGAGGATTCATTGTACTAAAACATGGTTAATTCTCTAAACATGCCATACATGAAAGACAGATATGTTCATTCCTTTTCCATTTCCATTCAGTAATCTCCAGAGCAAATTTTTCTAAAGTTCTATTCAGTTTCTTAATTTGTTTCCAGCTTCTTTTTTGTTACATTTATATCAGGATGTTGTGGTAAATTGAGGTTCCCCAATTTAATGTTAAATATTGAAACCATTTCAGTGTCTTCTACTTTTCTGCAAAATGTAGTTTTCCTGCTTATTTCCTTTAATTAAGTCTATTTTTTGCTTTTGTCATGTTACAATAATTGTTATTCTCTGTTGAGAGTTTTTTGGATGTGTGAGTGTTGCTGACACAATAGATTTTGCTCTAACCTCTTATTTTAATTCTGTGAGAGTATTTTTGTTTGAAGTTCATTTCTTTTAAACAAGATATTGTTGGATTTTATTTTGCAAAGCATTCTGCTAAACTCAACCATTTTATGGAAAAGTACATTTCAAGAGTTTGAAGTCATCAGGGGGACTATCACCTCTTCTGTGAGGATTTGCCAATCCATTTTCAGGGTTGTTCTTCCACCTTTGGTGTTCATCTGTCCATCAACTCTTACCTGTGGCACCAAGAACTGTTAGCATGTTGTTACATACCAGTAAAACCATTTTTGCAGACTGGCTAATCCAGGTTGAGGGTAGCCAACAGGCCACAGACTTGTCAGTGAATTTAGGGGATGTCTGCCCCAAGCATGTTAAGATTTCCTCAGGCAGAATGGGCACATGAGGACAATTTGTTCCAAAAGCCACGAAAGAAACTGAAGCAGGTCTTAGAACTTGGCCTGACATTGAAGACATCAAGGTCATTCCCTGCATTCTAAGCCATCACCAGTCATCTTGACTTTTCTTCCACCACTGGCCTTTAATGATTGGAAGAGAGTGAGGCTAATGGCTTTACCTATCTCTGCCTCATTTAAATCCAACTCATGCTCCATTCAAGACATCACCCCCTGATGTTACTGGCCACCTTTGAAATGAAGGAAATAACAAGTACAGTACATTCACATTCATAATTATGATTGTTGATTTCTTATTTCCCTTTCATTCTTTTTCTAAACTCTTCACCTTGCCTTCTCCAAAGTTAAAGTTTATTTTGATTTTAATTAATCCCTCATTGTATTTATTATCCCTCTTTTAATTCCCTCTCCCCTCTTTCCATTTCTATATGTATCCCTTTGAAGTTTAATTTATTCTACACCAAGCTCTATGTGTATTCCAGTTCTGCTATCTTTTGGGCACATTAGATGAAGTAAAAGTTCAAGTGGTGCTCACTCCTCCAATCTTCTATGTTTATATATAATTTTATTTCTTATACCTAAAATGATCTTAAGTTCCCACATCCTTTAAACCCATTCCCTTCATTCTTATAATCTCCTCCCTCATCTCTCTTTATTCTTACAACATTTTCAAAACTTAACAAACTATATATCTTCTTTCTCAAATGACCACCTCTGTGATGTGACCTTAGGATTTTAAAAGAACCCTTTTATCATTCCTAGTCTCCACTAGAGTGTGAGTTATTCATCTTTCTTTCATCCATTTTTAACTTTAAATTTTTCTCTTGACTTCTTTACGTATACTTCAAAATTCCTTTTAAGCTCAAGCTATTTCATCAGGAATATTTGAAAATCTAGTGCATAAAAGGTCTATTTATTAATTCGTATGTGATATTCAAATTTGCTATTCTTGATTGTAGACTTTTATTTTTTCCTTAGTGGAATATCTTATTCTATTTTCTCCTTTAAAATGATAACTGCTAAATCTTGTGTAATTGATATTTGAAATACTTCTTTATGTCTTTTTTATTTTAAATTTTATTTAAAAATTTTTTACAGTTACATGATTCATATTGTCTCTCTTCCCTCTTCCCTTCCCCCTCCAAGAGTTGACAAGCAATTCCACTGGGTTATACATATATTATTACTCAAAACCTACTTCCATATTATTCATTTTTGTAATAAAGGAATCTTTTAAAACCAAAACCCCAAATCATATACCCATATAAACAAGTGATAAATCATATGTTTTCTTTTGGATTTCTATTCCCATAGTTCTTTCTCTAAATGTGGATAGCATTCTTTCTCACAAGTCCCTCAGAATTGTCCTGGGTCATTGCATTGCTATTAGTAGCAAAGTCAATTATATTTGATCATCCCACAATGTTTCAGTTATGGTGTACAGTGTTTTGCTGATTCTGCTTAGTTCACTCTGCATCATCAGTTCATGGAGCTCTTTCTGATTCTTATGGAGATCAATCAATTCATCATTCCTCATAGCACAATAGTATTCCATCACCATCATATAACACAGTTTGTTCAACCATTCCCCAATTGAGGGACACCCTCTAATTTTCAAATTTTCCCACCACAAAGAGTATGGGTATGAATATTTTTGTACAACCATTTTTATTATCTCTTTGGGGTACAAACCTAGTAGCGGTATTTATGGATCAAAGGGCATGCATTCTTTTAAAATCCTTTGTGCATAATTCCAAACTGCCTTCCAGAATGGTTAGATCAATTCACAACTCTAGCAATGCATTACTGTCCCAATTTTACCACATCCCCTTCAACATTTAATATTTTCCTTTACTGTCATAATGGCCACTCTGATAGGTGTAAGATGGTACCTCAGAGTTGTTTTGATTTGCATTTCTCTAATCAGGAGGGATTTAGAACATTTATTGATAGTTTTGATTTTTTCATCTGAAAACTGCCTATTCATATCCCTTGACCATTTGTCAATTGGGGAATGATTTCATTTCTTATAATTTTGACTTAGTTCTCTGTATATTTGATAAATTAGACCTTTATAAGGGAAATTTGTTATAAAATTTTTTCTGAGTTTTTTTTGATTCCCTTCTAATTTTGGTTGCATTGGTTTTGTTTAAAAAAACCCTTTTTAATTTAATATAATCAAAATTCTTCATTTTATATCTTGTAATGTTCTCTATCTCTTACTTGGTCATAAATTTTTCCCTTCTCCATAGATTTGACAGATATACTATTCCATGTTCACCAATCACAATATCTCTCTTTATGTTTAAGTCATATACCCATTTTGAACTTATCTTGCTAAAGGGTGTGAAATATTGATCTAAACCTAATTTTTGCCATCCTGTTTTCCAATTTTCCCATCAGTTTTTCTAAAATATTGAGTCCTTATCCCAAAAGCTTGGATCTTTGGGTTTATTGAGCACAAGATTGCTGAGGTTATTTACCTTTAGACTATACCACTGATCTATCATTCTCTTAGCCAGTACCATGTTGTTTTGATGACAATTGCTTTATAGCACAGTTTAAGATCTAGTACTGCTAGGCTACCATCCTTCATATTTTTTTATTAGCTCCCTTGATATTCTTGATTTTTTGTTCTTCCAGATGAATTTTATTATTTTTTTTCTAATTCTATAAAATATGGAGGTCTTTTTGGTAGTTTGATAGGTATGGCACTGAATAAATTAATTTAGGTAGGATTGTCATTTTTCTTATATTTCTTATGAGTTAACATCCTACCCGTGAACAATTAATTTTTTACAATTGTTTAGATCTAGTTTTATTTGTATGAAAAGTGTTTTGTAGTTGTATGCATAGAATTCCTGTATTTTTCTTGGCAGATAAATTCCCAAATATTTTGTATTGTCCAGAGTGATTTTTTAATTTCACTTTTTAACTCTTGCTGGGAATATATAGAAATACTGGTGATTTATGTAGATTTATTTTGTATCCTGCAATTTTGCTAAAGTTATTATTTCTAGTAGCTTTTTAGTTGATTTTCTAGGATTCTCTAAGTATACCATCATGTCATCTGAAAAGAATGATAATTTAGTTTCCTCACTGCCTACTTTAATTCCTTCAATTTATTTTTCTTCTCTAATTAATTGCAACAGCTACCATTTTTAGTACTATGTTAAATAATAATGGTGAAAATGGGCATCCTTGCTTCACTCCTGATCTTATTGGGAAGACTTCTAACTTATCCTCATTGCAGATGATACTCACTGATGGTTTTAAATAGATACTACTTATTATTTTGAGGAAAGGCTCTTTTATTCCTTTATATGCTAGTTTTCAATAGGAATGAGTGTTGTATTTTGTCAAAGGTTTTTTCTGTGTCTTTTGAGATAGTCATGTGATTTCTATTAGTTTGATTATTGATGTGGTCAATTATGCTGATAGTTTTCCTAATATTAAGACAACCTTGGATTCCTGGTGTAAACCCCACCTGGTAGTAGTGAATAATACTTGTACGATATTCTTGTAGTCTTTTTGTTAGTATTGTATTTAATATTTAATATTTTTGCATCTATGTTCATTAAGGATCTATCATTTTCTTTCTCCATTTTGGTCGAACCATATTTGTGTAATTAAAAGAATTTTGTAATTTCCTTCTTTGATTATTTTGTCAAATAATTTGTATAGTATTGGAATTAATTGTTCTTTAAACATTTGATAGAATTCATTTGTGAATCCATCTGACCCTGGGGATTTTTTCCTGGAGATTTCATTGATGCTTGGTTCATTTTCTTTTTCTCAGATGGGATTATTTAAGTTTTCAATTTCCTTTTTTGTTAACGTAGGCAATTTATATTTTTGTAAATATTCATCCAGTTTATCTAGATTGTCACATTTATTGTCATAAAATTAGGCAAAATAGCTACTAATGATTGTCTTAATTTCTTCTTCATTAGAGGTTAAATCACCCTTTTCATTTTTGATACTGGTAATTTGATTTTATTCTTTCTTTTTTTAGTCAAATTAACCAATACTTTATCTATTTTGTTTGTTTTTTTTATAGAACTAGCTTCTAGTATTATTTATTAGTTCAATGGTTTTTTAAGTTCAATTTTATTAATTTCTCCATTTATTTTTAGGATTTCCAATGTAGTCTTTAACTGGGGGTTTTTAATTTGTTCTTTTTCTGGTTTTTTTTTAGTTGCATACTCAATTCATTGATCTTCTTTTTCTCTATTTTGTTGAGTACTGCTTTGGGTTTATCCCATATATTTTGATATGTTGTCTCCTCATTGTCATTCTTTTCAATGAAATCAGTAATTGTTTCTATGATTTGTACTTTGACCCACTAGTTTAGAACACTTAGATTATTTACTTTCCAACTAATTTTTAATTTTGTCTCTCCATGAACCCTTATTGATCATAATTTTATTGCATTTGATCTGAAAATATTGCATTTATTATTTCTGTTTTTCTGCATTTGGTTGTTATGTTTTTATGCCCTAGTACATAGTCAATCTTTGTATATATATATACCATTTGCTGATGAAAAGGAGGTATATTCCTTTTTATCCCTAGTCGATTTTCTTCAGATATCTATTAACTAAGTTTTCTAAAATTTTATTTACTTCCCTTACTTTTTTTTGTTAGATTTATCTAGTTCTGATAGGAGAAGGTTGAGATCCCCCACTAGTATAGTTTTACTCTTTATTTCCTCTTGAGCTCCTTTAGTTTCTCCTTTAAAAATCTGGATGCAATACCATTTGGTGCATATAAGTTGAGTCTGGATATTTCTTCATTGTCTATGCTGCCTTTTATCAAGATGTAATTACCTTCCTTATCTCTTTTAATCAAGTCTATTTCTGCTTTATCTTTCTCTGAGATCATGATTGCTACTCCTAAAATCCCTTCAAGGGGGAAGGGAGGTGGTGGGAAGGAGAGTAAAATAAGGGAGGTGGAAAGGGGGACTGATTAAAAGTAAAAGACTGGTGTGAGGGAAAAAGTAAAAGAAAAAGGGCAGGATTAAAAGAGGAACTCAAGATGGAGGGGAATACACAGATGGTAATCTTAACTGTGAATGTGAATGGGATGAACTTACCCATAAAATGGAAGTGAATAGCAAAGTGGATTAAAAACCAAAATTTCACCATATGTTGTTTTCAAGAAACACATCTGAAGTACACATAGACAGGCTAAAGGTAAGAGGCTGGAGCATAATTTCTTGGGCATCAACTGAGAAAAAAGAAGATAGGAGTGACAATCATGATCTCCGACAAAGCTAATGCAAAAATAGATCTGATTAAAAGAGATAAGGAAGGTAATTACATTCCTCTCTATAGGGTCTTTTAATTACCTCCCCCCAACTTTTCTCTCCCTTATATTTCTCCTATCCCCACAACCCCCTTCCTTATATCCCTTCTACTTATCTATAGGGTAAGATAGGATTTTATACCCCAATGAATCTGGCTATTTCCATTCTCTGAACCAATTCCAATGAGAGTAAGGTTTAAGTATTTTCCATCACCACCTTCATCTTCTCCTCCTTGTAATAGTGTTCTGCCCCAACACATACACCTCTTTATGTGATATAATTTACTTCATTTTACTTCTTACTTTCCATTTCTCTTAGTATAATCATTTCCTTTTTTAACCCTAGTTTTTTTAGCATATCATCCTAAACGTTTAACATTATTCTCTCTGTCTTTGTATACTTCTTCTACCTAATATGATAATGATAACAATTTTTAAGAGTTATAGATATCAGCTTTCCATAGGAATATAAGTAATTTGACCTTGTTGATGCCCTTAAATTTTTTTCTCTTCCTTATTTATATTTTTATGGTTCTCTTGAATTTTGTATTTGGACATCAAATTTTCTGTTTAAGTCTGATCTTTTCTTCAAGAATGCTTGGAAATTTTCTGCTATATTAAATGACCATATTTTCCCCTAAAAGTATAAAGTCAATTTGGATAGGTAGATGATTCTTGGTTGTAAATCCAGTTCTCTTGCCTTCCTGAATATCATATTCCAAAACTTGTGGTCTTTCAATGTGGAAGCTGCCAGGTCCTATGTAATCCTATGTAATCCTATGTAATAGTGGCTCCATGATAGCTGAATTGTTTCTTTCTGGCTCTTTGTAGTATTTTCTCCTTAGCCTGGGAACTCTTGAAATTGTCTATAACATTCCTTGGAATGGTTATTTGGGGATTTATTGCAGGAGATGATCTATAGATTCTTTCAATGTCTATTTTACACTTTTGTTCAAGAACATTGAGACAATTTTCATGGATAATTTCTTGTAACATGATTTCTAGTATATTTTTTTTTGGTCATGACTTTCAGGTAGTCCAATAATTCTCAAGCTGTTTATTCTGGATCTATTATCAAGGTAGGTTGTTTTTTCAATTAAATATTTTATATTTTCTTCTATTTTTTCATTTCTCAGATTTTATTTTATTGTTTCTTGATGTCCCATGAAATCATTAGCTTCTATTTGTCCAATTCTGATTTTTAAAGACTGATTTTCTTCCATAATATTTTGATCCTTCTTTTCCATTTGGTCCATTCTACTTTTCATGGCACTCTTCTTCATTTGATTTTTTTCCCTCTTTTTCCAATTTCTCAATTCTGATTTTTAGGCCATTTATTTCTACATTGGCTATTTATGCCTCTTTTTCCATTTGACCTATTTTGCTTTTTAAGCAGTTATTTTATTTCTTCATTTCTTTTTTAACTATTTTATTCCTTTTCTGAAATGTCTGAATCTTCTCAATGATATGCCTAGGAATTTTCATTTCAGGAGGGATCAATGAATTTCTTTTTACTTCTAATTGCATTTTTAGTCTTATTATAATCTGGGCAATTTTATTTAATTATTTCTTGAAATATCATATGTAAGTCTTTTTTGGTCATGGCTTTGAGGTGTTTTTATGATTCTTAGATTCCTTTTTTTTCCTGACTTTGACCTTTTATTTTATCACTGTCAGATTAATGACTTTTTTCTTTTTAATTGAATTTCATTTTTTCAGTTCCATGTAGAAACAATTTTTGTTTTCTGGCATTTTATGATACAGATTCTACCCCTCTCTCCTTTCACACCCAAGGTGATAAATAGTCTTATAGATGTTATGTCAGTGCTTTCATGGAATACTTATTTCCATATTTCCCATGTTATGACTAAAGATACACAATTAAAAAACTCATGAAGGAAATAAAGTGAAATATGATCTGTTTTGATCTGCAATCAGATTCCAATTGTTCCTTTTGACTATGGATAGCTTTTGTCTTTTATTGTTCGTTTCGTGTGGTTATTTTGGAATTTTGTTTTGCTGATAATAGTTTAATCCTTCACAATTGATCATAGTACAATATTTGTTACTGTATACACTGTTCTCCTGATTCTGGTCACTTCATTTTGCATCAATTTATATAAGTCTTTCGAGGTTTTTCTGAACTAATCCTGTTCATCATTTCTTATGGCTCAATAATTTTCCATTGCAACCATATATCATATTTCATTCAGACATTCCCCAATTAATGAACACTTCCTCAGTTTCCAATTCTTAGCAACTACAAAAAAAGCTGCTAAAATTATTTTTACAAATAGGTCTATCTACTCTCTGATCTCTTTAAGATACTGATCCCAATGATGGTATTGCAAGATCAAAAGATGTGTATAGTTTTATGCCTTTTGAGCCTAGCTCCATATTGCTTTCCAAAACAGTTGTTTCAGTTCACAGTTCCACCAACCATGCATTAGCATCTCAATTTTCCCACATCCCCTCCAACATTTATTATTTTTCTTTTTGGTCATCTTTGTTACTTACAGGTGTAAGGTGGTATCTCAGAGTTGTTTAATTTGCATTTCTCCAATGAATAGTGATTTAGAGCATTTCTTCATATGACTATAGTTTTAATTTTTTTGAGAGCTTCCTCTTCATATCCCTTGATCATTTATCAGTTGGAAAATGCTTTATATTCCTATCAATTTGGCTTAGTTCTCTATATATTTGAGAAATGAGGCCTTTGTCAACACTTGCTATAAAAATGCTATTTTTTCTGAGTTTGTTGTTTCTCTTCTAATCTTGGTTGCATTTCTTTTATTTACAGAAACTTTTTAATTTAATGTAATTAAAATTATCCATTTAATTTTTCATAATGTTCTATATATTTTATTTGTTCATAAATTCTTCCCTTATCCATAAGTCTGACATGTAAACTTTTCCATGTTCTCCTAATTTATCTAAAATATAACCCTTTATTTCTAGGTCAAGTATCAATTTTGACTTTATTTTGGTGTATGATGTGAGATGTTGATCTATTCCTAGCTTCTGCCATATTATTTTCTAGTTTTCCCAATAGTTTTTGTCAAATTGTGAGTTCTTTCCCCAATAACTTGGATTTTCGGTTTATTGAATATTAATTTGCTATGGGCATTGACTGCCATGCATTGAGTAACTAACCTAGTCTATTGATCCAACATTGTATTCCTTAATCAGTACAAATTATTTGGATGGTTACCACTTTATAGTATACTTTCAGATGTGGTATAGGTAGGCCTACTTTTTTCATATTTTTTTCTATAATTCTCCAAATATTCTTGAACTTTTCTTTTTCCAGATGAATTCTTTTATTTTTTCTAGTTTTAGGAAATAATTTTTGGTTAGTTTGATTGCTATGGCACTGAATGGTAACTGACTTAGATAAAATTGTCATTTATTATACTGGCTCAGTCTATCCATGAATAATTAACATTTTTTCCAATTGTTTAGGTATGGCTTTGTGTGAAAATGTTTTGTAACTGTGTTCATGTAGTTACTGGGTTTTTATTTTCATAAGTATACTCCTAGGTATTCATATTGTCTATAGTTATTTTAAGTGGAATTTCCTGTTCTACTTTCTGCTATTGACCTTTGTTGATAATAAATAGAAATGCTAATGAGTTCTGTGGGTTTATTTTGTATCTTGAAATTTTGCTAAAATTATTAATTGTTCCTATTAGTTTTTTAGTTGATTCTCTGGGGTTCTTCATAGTATATGCAAAAATGATAGTTTTGTTTCCTCTTTGCCAATTATAATTCCTTCAATTTCTTCTTCTGCTCTTTTTGCTATAGCTAATGCTTATACAAGAACAGGTGATAGTGGTATTCATCGTTAATCTTATTAGAAAAGATTCTAGTTTATCCTCATAACAAATAATGCTTGCTAATGGTTTTAGATAGATATTCTTTTTCATTTTAAAGAAATTCCTTTTATTCCATTTTGTTCTGTTTTTTTTAATAAGGAATGGGGATTGTATTTAGTCAAATGATTTTATGCATCTATTGAGATAATTATATAGCTTCTGTTGGTTTTGTTGTTGATATGGTCAATTATGTTGAGTTTTTCTAATACTGAGCCATTCCTGCATTCCTGGTATGAAACCCACCTGCTATAACTTCCTTACCAGTATTTAATTTAAAATTTTTGTGTCAATGTTAATTAGGGAAATTGGTTGGTAGTTTTCTTTCTCTGTTTTAGTTCTTCCTGATTCAGATATCAATACCATATTTGTATTATAAAAAGAATTTGGAAGAATTCCTTCTTTCCCTATTTTTCTAATTAGTCTAGGTAGCATTGGAGTAAATTTTCTTTGAATGTTTTATAGAATTTAGTTGTGAATCCATCTGGCCCTGTAACCTTTTTCTTAGTGAATTATTTTATGGTTTGTTCAATTACTTTTTCTGTGATGGAGCTGTTTAAGTATACTATTTTCCCTTCTGTTAATATAGGGTGTTTATATTTTTGTAAACATTCACCTATTTCATTTAATCAGATTTATTGACACATAGCTGGGCAAAATAAATGCTTTAATTGTTTTAATTTGTTCTACGTTGGTTATGATTTCACCTTTTTCATTCTTGTTACTTGTAATATGGTTTTCTTCTTTTTTTTTAAATCAAATTAGTCAGTGGTTTATCTATTTTATTTATTTTTTCATAAATCAGCTTTGTGTCTTTTCTATTAGTTCTTTTCTATTTTGTTCTTCATTTCTATTTATAAGTCTTTTTACTTTCACTTTTATTTATCTCTTCTTTGATTTTCAGGATTTCAAATTTAGTGTTTAACTAGGGATTTCTAATTTACTCTTTTTCTAGTTTTTTAGTTACAAGTCCAGTTCATTGATCTGCTCTTTCTCTATGTTGTTGAAGTAAGCATTTAGACATAAATTTCTTGCTAAGTATAGCTTTGGCTGTATCCCATGAATTTTGGTATATTGTCTCCTTGTTATCATTGTCTTTAATGAAATAGATTGTTTCTATGATTTGTTTATAGTCTTTAGGATAGTATTATTTAGTTTATAATTAATTTTTAATTTTTCTTTCTCCTTCCCTTAGTTGAATATAATTTTTACTGAATTATGGTCTGAAAAGTATAAACATTATTCATATGACTATGTTGTCATACAGTATCATGGTGGCAATAAGGCAATCTGTGTCAAACACTTAAAGAGCAAGATATTATTTTTCTTTTTTTCACACAAAGTACATTTTTAAGATAAAATTTATAGAATTAAATTGAACATGTGTACAATATGTACAAGTATAAACTTAATATTTTTGATTTTCTCATTTGATTGTGAGGTTTTTGTGGCATATTATACACTCAATTTTTTGAAAATGTCATGTACTGCTGAGAAAAAGTATATTCCTTTCTATTCTCAAGCATTTAATAAGAAGACTTCTACTCTACTACACCACCAACTTTCTATGTGACCTTGATCACTTAATCATTTGAACATATTTTCCTCATCTTTGCCTTAATTTCTTTCTAAATTAGAAAAACTATTTCTGCCTTACATTGAATTGAATACATCCATTGAATCCCTTGCCTATTTATCCTATTTCCACATCTTCCTTTTACAGATCCCAACTCTGTTACTTTCAGCATTATCCTTCTCCATTTATTCTTTTTTAAGGATTTATTAATATTTATTTTTTAGAAAATAACATGGTTACATAATTCATGCTCTTACTTTCCCCTTCACCCCCCAGGCACCTCCCCTGCATTGCTGATGCATATTTCCACTGGTTTTAACATGTGTCATTCATCAAGACCTATTTCCAAAGTGTTGATAGTTGCATTGCTGTGGTAGTTGCGAATCTACATCCCCAATCATGCCCACATCAACCCATGTGTTCAAGCAGTTGTTTTTCTTATATGTTTCCTCTCCTGCAGTCCTTCCTCTGAATGTGGGTAGTGTTCTTTTCCATAAGTCCCTCAGAATTGTCCTGGGTCATTGCATTGCTGCTAGTACAGAAGTCCATTACATTCTATTTTACCAGAGTGTATTGGTCTCTGTGTACAATGTTCTGGCTCTGCTCCTTTCACTCTGCATCAATTCCTAGAGCTCTTTCCAGTTCAAATGGAATTGCTCCAATTTATTTTTCCTTTGAGCACAACAGTGTTCCATCACCAGCATATACCACAATTTGTTCAGCCATTCCCCAATTGAAGGGCATCTCCACATTTTCCAGTTTTTTGCCACCACAAAAAGCACAGCTATAAATATTTTTGTACAAGTCTGTTTATCTATGATCTGTTTGGGGTACAAACCCAACAATGTTATGGCTGGATCAAAGGGCAGGCAATCTTTAATAGCCCTTTGAGCATAGTTCCAAATTGCCAGCCAGAATGGTTGGATCAGTTCACAACTCCACCAGCAATGCATTAATGTCCCAATTTTGCCACATCCCCTCCA
Source organism: Gracilinanus agilis (assembly GCF_016433145.1). Taxonomy (NCBI): domain Eukaryota; kingdom Metazoa; phylum Chordata; class Mammalia; order Didelphimorphia; family Didelphidae; genus Gracilinanus; species Gracilinanus agilis. The sequence continues at coordinate 420,569,355 of NC_058132.1, read as the reverse complement.
GCATTCATTACTCTCCCCTTCTTTCATTTCAGCCAATCTGCTAGGTGTGAGGTGATACCTCAGAGTTGTTTTGATTTGCATTTCTCTAATTATTAGAGATTTAGAACACTTTCTCATGTGCTTATTGATACTTTTGATTTCTTTATCTGAAAATTGCCTATTCATTTCTCTTGCCTATTTATCAATTGGGGAATGGCTTGATTTTTTATACAATTGATTTAACTCCTTGTATATTTGAGTAATTAGACCCCTGTCAGAGTTTTTTGTTATATTTTTTCCCAATTTGTTGTTCCCCTTCTGATTTTGGCTGCATTGTTTTTGTTTGTATAAAAGTTTAATATAATCAAAACCATTTAATTTACATTTTGTAATTTTTTTTGTAATTTTCTCTAAATCTTGCTTGGTTTTAAAATCTTTCCTTTCCCAGAGATCTGTGTTCACTTAACTTATTTATAGTTTCCCTCTTTATATTCAAGTCATTCACCCATTCTGAATTTATCTTGGTGTAGGGTGTGAGATGTTGACCTAAACCTAATCTCTCCCATATTGTTTTCCAAATTTCCCAGCAGTTTTTGTCAAATAGTGGATTCATGTCCCAAAAGTTGGGCTCTTTGGGTTTATCATACACTGTCTTGCTGATATCACTTACCCCAAGTCTATTCCACTGATCCTCCCTTCTGTCTCTTAGCCAGTACCATACCATTTTGATGACCGCTGCTTTATAGTATAGTTTAATATCTGGTACTGCTAGGCCCCCTTCCTTCACATTTTTTTCGTTATTTCCCTTGATATTCTTGATCTTTTGTTATTCCAAATGAAATTTGTTATAGTTTTTTCTAATTCAGTAAAGTAGTTTTTTGGTAATTTGATAGGTATGGCACTAAATAGGTAAATTAATTTGGGTAGGATGTTCATTTTTATTATGTTAGCTCGTCCTACCCATGAACAGTTAATGGCTTTCCAATTGTTGAGGTCCAGTTTTAATTGTTTGGAAAGGGTTTTGTAGTTGTTTTCATATAATTCCTGTGTTTGTTTTGGTAGATAGATTCCTAAGTATTTGATAATGTCTAGGGTGATTTTAAACAGTGTTTCTCTTTCTACCTCTTGCTGCTCTGATGTGTTGGAAATATATAGAAATGCTGATGATTTATGTGCATTTATTTTGTATCCTGCAACTTTGCTAAAGTTGTTGATTATTTCTACTAGCTTTTTAGTTGATTCTCTAGGATTTTTTAAGTAGACCATCATATCATCTGCAAAGAGTGAAAGCTTAGTCTCCTCATTGCTTTTTTTTGATACCTTCAATTTCTTTTTCTTATCTAACTGCTACTGCTCCATTTATTCTTAAATGTTTTTGAAAGGAGAAGTCAAACACTCCTCTTGACAGGTCTACTACAATTTATATTATACAGTCTCAAGTGGACCTGGTTGCAGCTCTTCAAAACTTCTGATGGACTCTCTTTCATTTTTAATGGTATAACATCTCCTCCCAACACCCAGCAGCTTTTTAAAGTATCCTTTTTTAATCACTTAAAGATGCTTATATTACCACTTCCTCAATTCCTTTTAACCTTTCCTCAGTTCTCTCTTGAAAAAATAGAAATCATGCATCAGGAGCTCCTTATCTACCCTAATCCTATTATTTTAATTTCTTCAGCATCATTCCCCATCCTTTAAGACTTTGCTGAACTCTTGGAAGATATTGTAGCCCTTCTTGCCAATTAAAAACATTCTAGCTTTGATTCTTTCCTCCCCTATTTACCTCTACTATCAGCCCTTTCTCATCCTAATATTCAACCTCTCCCTTACCTACTGACTCGTGCTCTATTGCCTAAAACCATGTAGATCCCTTCGGCCTTAAAAAAACTCTTCATTGACCTTAACATACCCATAGTCTAATTGGTAAGTGACAAAAGAATAGAAAAGGGGTAATGGAAATGAAGTTTGAGGACATCAAAAGAAGAAACTTCCTTCAGAAATGATAGTAGAGAAGTTATCAGAAAATGATGGTGAGTAGAGGAAATTTCTTGACAAAAGATTAATTTTGTTTTTTACCTTTTATTAGCAGAAAGGAACTTATCACTAGAATTTGAAACTTTCTGAGGAAATAATTTGTATTACTGAATATTGCTGGCATAAATTTTTAGCTTCTAATAGAATGTAGGACAGCACAAATTTTAACTTTAATAGGATCAAACTTCTAGCTTGTCCCTAAATACATCATACAATCTTCCTGAAGTTATTATTAGCATGACAACAGCATATATTCTCAGTTTTCCCACTAATTTGGTAAGGGAATCTAATTGCATTTCCAAATGTGAAATATGCCATTCCCTAGCTAATTTTTACAGGTATTTTATGGGGTGGAAGATCAGTGGAGTTGGATTGGCATATCTTTGGATTTCAGAAAATCTAAAGTGGAAAAGAAAATATTTTCTTCACCTTACTACTAAAAATTCTTCAGTCAGGAAATGGACTCGGTTGCAAACATTTCTGTTTCAAAGGAGGAAGAATTAACTTTAGAGTGGAAAATGTACTTTAAGTTGTACGTTATGTAAAAATATTATAAGAAAACAACTAGAGTTTAAATATGTCAACTATGATTGAAATACACAAAACACATCCCATTATTTTCACCACAATTTATTTGACTTTGAGTAAGTCATTAATCTTGAAGACTCAGTTTCTTCATTTGTAACTTAAAGATAATAATATCTGTGGTACCTACCTTCACAGGATTATTGTGAGAATCACAAGAGGTCATATACATAAAGTGCTTTGCAAAACTGAAAGTATTATGTGTCAGTTTTTAAATTGTCTATGCATAAGCTATAGGGGTCACTTTAAATTTTTCTCATTCAATAAATATTTCACTTAGTTTTTGCAACAGATTTTTATATAGTTAGCCAAAGTATATATGTCCTTATTCAGTCAAATACTGCATGTATCAGCTTATTTGTGTTAAATATTCAAAAGTTAATAGTTGGCACTCATTTCCACTAATGGGATGTAGATGGGGCAGAGGTTAACTCTTCTTTGCAGTCATGTACTTCCTTTTCCAGAGAAAACCATATATTGTCATGGGTCTTACCCCATTATCTCCAAAAGGGATATTCCAAAGCAGGGGACACAATTCTTCCTGAATTAATGCCTTGTTTAGCAAGGAAGCCTCCCCAGCAGAGTCTCATCCTTGTGTTATAATTCCCACCAGTCTTTGATCTCATAGAAGTTGGCATAAGAGTAGTCAAGAACATACCTTTCTGCTTTCTTAGTAGATCTCCATCACCAAAAACAAGTTTAAAATGATATGTGATTTCCTCTTTCGCCTAGGAGCTGTGTTATCTACCCAAGTAAGTATTCTCCAAACTTTAGAAGCTTGACAAAGCATTGCATTTTATTTCCAATTATCTTTAAGTTTTCCTCAAGGCTACTTGGATGCCTTGGATGAAGTTATTCAAAGGGAATAGAAAAGCATTTATTAGGTGCTTACCAAATGCCAGACACTTGGAATACAAATAGAAAGGCAAAGTAGTCCTTGCATTCAAGACCTAATATTATAATTAGGGATGGTAAGGCCTAATGTCCACCATACTTTTTTTAAACCCTTACCAGAAGATTTTTAAGTCTTAGAACTGATACTGAGTATGGATTCCAGGGCAGAAGAGCAGTAAGAGCTAGGCAAATGGAGTTAAGTGATTTGCTCATGATCACATAGCCAGCTAGTGTCTGAGGCCAGATTTGAACCCAGGAGCTACAATCTCCAGGACTGACCCTGGTGCTCCATGCACTAAGCCACCTAGCTCATACACTGAAGTATGCTGGTAAATGTTTAATAAAAAGTTTTCTAAGGGGAAAAGTGGGAGATAAACCTCTAAATGTAATCTGTATTATTAATATTTTCTCAATCACTTTATTATGTCTATACAGCCAACAAAACAGTAACTCAAGTCCTGATTTATAGTTTGTCAATATCCAAATGGTAAATGCTCACATAGAAAACTTTTAAATCAGCTCCAGGAGCTAGTTCTAGCTAATTCTAACACATTCCTGCTACACTAACTTAGAGAGAAGCTAATATACCAGCCACTATTATCAGTGGTATCCCTCACATAAAATTGTGCTCTTGAACTGATTATAAGTGCCCCCAATTCTGCTTTCATAAGCCCGTACAGCCAAATTGAACTCTACAGGAAAAAACCAATTTCCTAATAAAACAGGAGATGTGACATACAAAACCAAGAAAGGAAGGACCAGTTAACAACAAAAAAGGACCAGAACTCTCTAGGAATGCATTTGTTTCAAGATCTATTGTTTAATGTAAAGGTCTAGAATTGTTACTCTGAGAAAAATCCTAAACATGTTTAAAATTATACATAATATTCAAATAAGCATTTTAAAGCACCTGAATGGACAAGTCACTGTGCCCAGGGATATAAAGGCAATGTGAAAAAAGTCTCTTTCTTTACAGCTTATATTCTACTCCAGGGATCCAATGCATAAACTAATGTGTGGGCAAGAGAGAGAGAGAGAAGGAGAGAGAGAGAGAGAGAGAGAGAGAGAGAGAGAGAGAGAGAGAGAGATCATATGTAGAATCATTTCAGTAGAGAGTGCTCTAACAAATAAGGGAATTAAGAAAGGTTTCTAATAGGAAATAGCAAATGAGTTTACCATTAAAAGTAACTAGGGGAATACCAAATGGTCTAAGATGATATGGGGGGGGGGGGAAAGGGGTGTGAATAGTAGGGGACACCAAGAGAAACTTGAATGAATAAGAAAAATAGGATATTCTATTACATACAAAGAGGGCATGTGAAGGAGAAGGGATGAATACCATTATAAGAAGGAGAGGAAGAGAGCATTAAGAGGTAATATTTAAACCTTACTCTCAGTGTAATTAACCCTGAGAGGGGAGAGTAGCTATATTATCCATTGGGATATAAAATTCTATCTAACCCTACTGAGGAAGTCAGAAGGGATAAACCAAGGGGAGCAGGGGAATGGGGAGATCAAAAAAGGGAGAGGAGAAGGGGGAGGGAATTCATTAGGCCTTTAAAAATAAAAAGAGGGGAATAATAAGGGAGGGGATAGAAAGGGAAGTTAATCAAGGGAGGGGATAAGGGATACTGGTTTAAAGCAAACCACTAGTTTAAAAGGAAATAGTGTAAGAAGAAGAGGTAGGACTAGGGGAGGATACAAAAATGTCAGTGAATGCACAACTGATAATTATAACTTTGAATGTGAATGGGATGAACTCGCTCATAAAATGGAAGCAAATAGCAGAGTAGAATAGAAACCAAAATCCTACCATATGTTGTCTACAAGAAACACATATGAGGTGGGTGGACATACACAAGTTTAAGGTTAAGGGCGTGAGCAAAATCTTTTGGGTGATAAATGAGAAAAAGAAGCCAGGAGTGCTATTATGATTTCTGACAAAGCCAAAGTAAAAGTAGATCTGATTTAAAAAGACAGGGAAGGTCATTGCATCCTGATTAAAGGCAGTATAGACAATGAGGAAATAACACTGCTCAAAATATATGCACCAAGTGGCATAGCATCCAAATTCATAAAGGAGAAACTGGCAGAGCTCAAGAAGGATATAGATAATAAAACCATAATAGTGGGAAATCTAAATATTCCTCTTTCAGATCTAAATAAATAAAACCAAAAAATAAATAAGAAAGAGGTAAGAGAGGTGAATGAAGTCCTAGAAAAATTAGATTTAATTGATATGTGGAGAAAAATAAATAGGGACAAAAAGGAATACAACTTCTTTTCAGCTGTACATGGTACATTCACAAAGATTGACCATGTAATAGGGCATAGGATCATTGCAAACAAATGCAAAAGAGCAGAAATAATAAATGTAACCTTCTCAGATCATAATGCAATAAAAATAATAATTAGCAAGGGCACCTGGACAGGCAAATCAAAAACTAATTGGAAATTAAATAATATGATTCTCTAAAACCAATTTGTCAAAGAAGAAATCATAGAAACAATCAACTATTTCATTGAAGAGAATGACAATGATGAGACATCCTACCAAACTCTGTGGGATGCAGCCAAAGCAGTACTCAGGGGGAAATTTATATCCTTGAGTGCATATATTAACAAATTAGGGAGGGCAGAGATTAATAAATTGGTCATGCAACTCAAAAAATTAGAAAGTGAGCAAATTAAAAACCCCCAGATGAAAACTAAATCAGAAATACTAAAAATCAAGAGAGAAATCAATAAAATCAAAAGTAAAAGAACTATTGAATTAATAAATAAGACTAGAAGCTGGTATTTTGAAAAAACAGATAAAATAGACAAAGTACTGGTCAATCTAATAAAAAACAGGAAAGAAGAAAACCAAATTGACAGTATCAAAGATGAAAAGGGAGACCTCACCTCTAATGAAGGGGAAATTAAGGCAATCATTAAAAACTATTTTGCCCAATTATATGGCAATAAATATAACAATTTAGGAGATATGGATGAATATTTACAAAAATATAAACTGCCTAGATTAAAGCAGAAGAAACAGAATACCTAAATAATCCTATATCAGAAAAAGAAATTGAACAAGCCATCAAAGAACTCCCTAAGAAAAAATCACCAGGGCCTGATAGATTCACAAGTGAATTCCATCAGATATTCAAAGAGCAACTAATCCCAATACTATACAAATTATTTGATATGATAAGCAAAGAAGGAGTCCTACCATATTCCTTTTATGACACAAATATGGTACTGATTCCAAAGCCAGGTAGATCAAAAACAGAGAAAGAAAACTACAGACCAATCTCCCTAATGAACATAGATGCAAAAATATTAAATAGAATACTGGCAAAGAGACTCCAGCAAGTGATCAAGAGGATTATCTAACATGATCAGGTGGGATTTATACCAGAAATGCAAGGATGGTTCAACATTAGGAAAACCATCCACATAATTGACCATATCAAGAGTCTATCAAACAAAAATCACATGATTATCTCAATAGATGCTGAAAAAGCCTTTGACAAAATACAGCACCCATTCCTATTGAAAACACTGAAAAGTATAGGAATAGAAGGACCTTTCCTAAAAATAATAAACAGTATATACCTAAAACCATCAACAAGCATTATATGCAATGGGGATAAATTAGAAGCCTTCCCAATAAGATCAGGAGCGTAACAAGGATGCCAATTATCACTTCTATTATTCCACATAGTACTAGAAACACTAGCAGTAGCAATTAGAGAAGAAAAAGAAATTGAAGGTATCAAAATAGGCAATGAGGAGACTAAGCTATCACTCTTTGCAGATGATATGATGGTATATTTAAAAAATTCTAGAGAATCAACTAAGAAGCTTGTAGAAATAATCAACAACTTTAGCAAAGTTGCAGGATACAAAATAAATGCACATAAATCATCAGCATTTCTATACATTTCCAACACATTAGAGCAGCAAGAGGTAGAAAGAGAAACACCATTTAAAATTACCCTAGACAATATAAAATACTTGGGAATCTATCTACCAAAACAAACACAGCAATTATAGGAAAACAACTATAAAACACTTTCCAAACAAATAAAACTGGATCTAAACAATTGAAAAGCCATTGGTTGCTCATGGGTAGGATGAGTTAATATAATAAAAATGACCATTCTACCCAAATTAATTTACCTATTTAGAGCCATACCTATCAAACTACCAAAAAACTTCTTTACTGAATTAGAAAAACTATAACAAATTTTATCTGGAATAACAAAAGATCAAGAATATCAAGGGAGATAATGAAAAAAAATGTGAAGGAAGGGGGCCTAGCAGTACCAGATATTAAACTATACTATAAAGCAGCAATCATCAAAACAATATGGTACTGGCTAAGAGACAGAGGGGAGGATCAGTGGAATAGACTTGGGATAAATGACATCAGCAAGACAGTATATGATAAACCCAAAGAGCCCAACTTTTGGGACATGAATCCAATATTTGACAAAAACTGCTGGGAAAATTGGAAAACAATATGGGAGAGATTAGATTTAGATCAACATCTCACACCCTACACCAAGATAAATTCAGAATGGGTGAATGACTTGAATATAAAGAGGGAAACTATAAATAATTTAAGTGAATACAAAATAGTATACCTTTCAGATCTCTGGGAAAGGAAAGATTTTAAAACCAAGCAAGAGTTAGTGAAAATTACAAAATGTAAATTAAATGGTTTTTACTATATTAAACTTTTTTACAAACAAAAACAATGCAGCCAAAATCAGAAGGGAAACAACAAATTGGGAAAAAATCTTTATAACGGAAAACTCTGACAGGGGTCTAATTACTCAAATATACAAGGAGTTAAAGCAATTGTATAAAAAAATCAAGCCATTCCCCAATTGATAAATGGGCAAGTGACATGAATAGGCAATTTTCAGGTAAAGAAATCAAAAGTATCAATAATCACATGAGAAAGTATTCTAAATCTCTAATAATTAGAGAAATGCAAATCAATGAGGTACCACCTCACACCTAGCAGATTGGCTAAAATCAAAGTAGGGGAGAGTAATGAATGCTGGAGGGGATGTGGCAAAATTGGGACATTAATGCATTGCTGGTGGAGTTGTGAACTGATCCAACCATTCTGGCTGGCAATATGGAACTATGCTCAAAGGGCTATAAAAGAATGCCTGCCCTTTGATCCAGCCATACCATTGTTGGGTTTGTACCCCAAAGAGATCATAGATAAACAGACTTGTACAAAAATATTTATAACTGTGCTTTTTGTGGTGGCAAAAAACTGGAAAATGAGGAGATGCCCTTCAATTGGGGAATGGCTGAACAAATTGTGGTATATGCTGGTGATGGAATACTATTGTGCTCAAAGTAATAATAAACTGGAGGAATTCCATGTGAACTGGAAAGACCTCCAGGAATTGATGCAAAGCCAAAGGAGCAGTTCCAGAAGAACATTGTACACAGAGACTGATATACTATGGTAAAATCGAATGTAATGGACATCTGTACGAGCAGCAATGCAATGACACAGGACATTTATGAGGGATTTATGGTAAAGAACGCTACCCACATTCAGAGGAAGGACTGCAGAAGAGGAAACGCAAAAGAAAAACAACTGCTTGAGCTCATGAGTTTAGGCGGACATGATTGGGGATGTAGACTCGAAACTACCACACCAATGCAACTAACAACAATTTGGAAATAGTTCTTGATCGATGACACATGTTAAAACCAGTGGAAATGTGCGTCGGCCATGGGTGGAGAGAGTGCAGGGGGTGAAGGGGAAAGTAGTAGCATGAATCATGTAACCATTATAATGAGGAGAATTTGGGAATGGTGTGTGGTAAAAGGGGATTTTGAAGGGAGGTTGTCAGGGACTTGCTAGGTAAGTAATATGGGTTACAGGTAGGCTGGAATAGGGAGATTCAGGATATAATATGGGCTGAAGTCAGGGAGTATAGCACTAAAGGCAACAAAGATCTTCAGGGAGAGAAGGAATTAATCTAAACAGGCAAAGAACAGCAGGGCTTATAGACTAGGACTTAGACTAAAGACAAACTGAGGGAAATAGACTGAATTGAAATTAACTACAGGCTTTAGTTAATTTCACAGGAAGGGACTTGATTTGAAGTTACACCTTCCTCCAAGATGGATACCCCGGCTTCCCTTCAAGCCCTGAGTATGTTGGTTCTTTCCCTCTTCTTACCTCTCTTACTAATTAACTGACAAAGTAACTAACAGGTCTGTTGAAACACAAAGGGTTTATTGTCTTTAAGGTTGAATTGTCAGGAAAGTGGATTAATGGTAGCCCTAACAGTTGCTTAAAGAAACCTCAGGTGGGGGAAGGGAGGCAGAGATGGAGTTTGAGCAAGGTCCTGCCTTAATTCAGCTCTCAAGGTAATCTTTGAAAACTAAAGGGAATAATATGATGACTAACTAACTTCTCTAGATAAAATATTGCCAAATTATAATTAAGCCCCTCACAGACTTGAACTACTCTCTGATTTACTTTCCTTATTCACTACACAGACATTTAAGGTAAGGGAAGGAAGGTAGGAAAAGAGATAGGGTATGGAGATACAAAGGGTTTATCTAAATTAACAAATCTTAAATAAATATTCCAAAGCTAGACTAAGTTTTCAGTTCTGCAGATAGGCAAGGAATCAGCTCAGCTGGTCTGACTCTCTCCACGAGATCCCAAAACCAGGTGAAACTCTCCTTCAAGATTCTAAACTTCTAACTGATTTCAGAACTCAGCCAAAGCTTGAAAAACTGTCATGACCCCCCTCTCTCTGCACTACACCATGTTAAAAATGAATATTAATAAATGTTTTAAAAAATACATAGGAAAACAAGAAAAAAAGTAACTAGGGATCCCAATAATATCTAAAATATCATGCTTTAAAATCTGCAAGCACTGAACATATATTAATTTATTTGATCTTCACAATAGCCTGGTAAGGTAAATTATTCCATTTTATAGATGAAGAAACTTGAGAATAAAAGGGGTTAAATAACTTGCCCAACATCACATAGTTATTTGAGATAAGATTCAGACTTGCATTTTCTTGACCCAAGTTCAGCACTCAAGAAGTAAAGGTAAAGGAGAGCAAATCAGACATGAAAGAGAGTCTTTGCAAAGACTCAAAGGTGAGAGATAAAATTATGATTTTAGGAAATGACAGTGAGATCAATTTATATAATATAGAGAATATATGAAAGGGAATATATGCAATAAATGTAGAAAAGAAGATATTCTGGATTTAATCTGACTCATTCCAGGCCTTTGGTATTTGTTTTATTTGGAACAGAATAAGATTGTTCAGAGCAACTAAGTGGCTCAATAGTCAGGCCAGGAGAAGGGAGGTCCTGGGTTTATATCTGGCCTCAGACACTTTCTAGCTATGTGACCCTAGGCAAGTCACTTAATCTCAATTGCCTAACTCTTACTACTCTTCTACCTTAGAAATGATATTTAGTATCAGTTCTAAGACAGAAGGTAAGGGGTTTTTTAATTAATTAAATTTTTGTTACATTGTTACCTCTGACATTTTTACTTCAGCTGAAGCAAAATAGATTCTCCTCCAACCCCTTATTTTAATTCTGTGTGTCTTTTTCTGTTTTGTGTGCGTTTCTTGTAAACAACATATTGTTGGATTCTGGTTTCTAATTCATTCTGTACTTCCATTTTATGAGTGAGTTCATCCCATTCACATTCACAATTATTATTTTAATATTATTATTATTATTATTGCCAACTGTGCATTTTCTGCCATCTTATTTTCTTCTGTTTATCCTTCTCTCTCCTATTCTATCTCTTTATCCTATCCCTTCTCTAATAGTATTTTTTTGCTTCTGACCTCTGCCTTCTTTTATCTACATTCCCTAATATCACCCTTTCCCTTCTCTTATCTCCTTATTTCCTGCTTCCCTGTTGGATGATATAGATTTTTTTTGTCCAATTGAGTGTGTGTGTGTGTGTGTGTGTGTGTGTGTGTGTGTGTATTCCTTCTTCAAACTAATTTAGATGATGGTGAAATTCAACTATTGTCTTCTACCCTCATATTTTCCTTCCCACAATAAAAGATCTTCCTTATGTGACTCTTCTATGTGAAATAACTTTTACCATTCTTCCTCTCCCTTCTCTCCCCCTCATGGCATCCTTCTTTCTCACTTATTCGTGTTTATTTTTACATTATCCCAACATAATCAACTCACTCCTAAGCCCTCTGTGTCAAATATACTATCTATTTAGAATTCTTTTAACTTTCATAATAGTTATATCTATCATCTTCTCATATGGAAATATGAACAGTTATTAAGTTCCTTATGACTTCTCTTTCATGTTTATCTTTCTATACTTCCCTTGAGACCTGTATTTTAAAGTCAAATTTTCTATTCAGCTCAGGGTTTTTCATTAGCAATGTTTGAAAGTCCCTTATTTCATTAAATATCCATTTTTCCATGAAAAATTATACTCAGTTTTACTGGACATGTTATTTTTGGATGTAATCCCAGCTCTTTTGTCTTCTAGAATATCATATTCCAAATCCTCCACTCCATTAATATGGTAGATACTAAATCTTATGTGATCCTGACTGTGGATCCAAGATATCTAAATGGTTTCTTTCTAGATACTTGCAGTATATTCTCTTCGAACTTGGAGTTCTGGAATTTGGCTGTAATGTTCCTAGGAGTTTTCATTTTGAGATCTCTTTCCAATGATGATTGATGGATTCTTTCAACTTCTATTTTGCCCTCTGGTTTTAGGATATCAGGGCAGTTTTCCTTTAAATTTATTGAAATGTGATATCTAGGCTTTCTTTGATCATGGGTTTCATGTAGGCCAATAAATTCTTTTTTAAAAACCATTATCTTCTGTCTTAGAATTAATTCTAAGTATCAGTTCCAAGACAGAAGAGTAGTAATGGATTAAGGCAATTGGAGTTAAGCAATTTGCCTGGTCACATAACTAAGAAGTGTCTGAGGCCATATTTGAAATCAGAACCTTCCATCTCTAAGTCTGGCACTCTGTCCACTGACAAAACCAGTTGCCCCAGATCAAATTATTAGATTTTCTCTCTTCAGTCTGTTTTCCAGGTCAATTGTTTTTCTGAAGAGATCTTACATTTTCTTATTTTTCATTCTCTTGCTGTTTCATTGAATTGTTAGCTTCTACTTCCTCAATTCTAAATTTTAAAGAATTATTTTCTCCTGTGAACTTTTTAATACTTGTTTCCATTTGGCCAATTTTGCTTTTTTAAGTTATTTTCTTCAGTATTTTTTGGTGTCTTTTACCAAGTGGTTAATTATCTTTTCATGATTTTCTTCCTTCACTCTTAGTTTCTTTACTTCATTCTTATTTGGTTATGAAAATAATTTTTTCTTTTCCAGGAATTTTTGTTGGGCTAGTTTTTCTCTTTGAGGCTTTATTTATAGCTATTTTTAATTCACTATTTTCTTCTGAGTCTTAATTTTCCCTGTTACCATAGTACCTTTTTAGGGTCAAGATCTTTTTGTTGTTGTTTGCTGATTTTTCCAGCCTATTTTTTGTCTTTAAATTTATATTAAAGTTGGATTCTGCTCCCAGCATGGGGCATGGAAAGGAAATTGTTCCAAGCTTTATGTTTTTCACTCTGCTATTTTCAGAGCTAGTTCTTTTTTTAAGGATTTTTAATTTTTTCAAAAAAAAATTTAATAACAAATTTCTACAATGTTTTGGAAGATATATAATCTGAATTGTCTACATCCTTTCTTCCCTCCCCCCACCCAGAGCTGGCAAGCAATTCAATTTGGATTATCATGTAAAACATGTTTCCATATTGTTCATTCTTATAAGTCATAAAACCAAGACCCTAAGACATATATATACCCAAATAAACAAGTGATAAATAAATCATATGCTTCCATCTGTATTCTTACTCCAACAGTTCTTTCTCTGGAACTAGATGGCATTTTTTTCGTAAGTCCCTCAGAATTGTTTTGGATCATTGTATTGCTGTTAGTAGCAAAGTCTATCACATTTGATCTTTCCACAGTATTGCTGTTACTGTGTACAACACTTTCCTGGTTCTGCTTATTTCACTCCCCATCAGTTCATGTAGATCTTACAGATCTTTTTCAGAGTTAGTCTGAGAATTTTGTATTTTTGCTGTTTCTAAGGTGGTATGATTCAGGGAGAGCAGTGGTCACTACTTTCCTGCTCATTACACAGGAAGGACTCTAGATCTCTTGGGAGCACAACTGATACTACTTCTTAGCACTCTTGGTCCCTTGGGTCCAGAATTGATACTGTTCCTCAGAGCCCCTCCTCCTCTTAACCAAAAGTGCTCCTCTTTGCCCTTGAAGTATGACCCAGAAATGTTTCCAAACAGCTTCCATGTCTGTGTCTAGTACTAGCACAAAAATTCCCTGCAATCTGTTTGTCACCAACTACCAGATCACTTTACCATCCCTGGAATGAGAACTCCTAAAGCTGTTGCTATTTCTGTTGCCATCATCTAGTCTCACCACTGGCCCCACATCCATGTGCTTTTTGGGCCACTACGTCCATGTCAGATATCTTCCTCCAATGTCTTAAGTTATCTTGGACAAGAAGAATCTCACCCTATGTTGACCCTGTTTCTGATTTCAATTTGATGTGGTTTTTTAAAGTTGTTTGGATGTTGGGAGAGGTTGACTTAGTACTTCTTATACTTTGCTATCTTGGTCCCACCTCTAGAAGATTGCCTTGGACCTGCACTCCTATTCATCAGGTGGGGATGCTACTATTATTGATACTAAATGCTACAAATCACAATCTCATTGCCTTTGGCTGGTCCACCATAAGAGAAGAGGTCAATAGCTGCCACATGGAATGTTTCAATCATCTCAAAAGTATTTTGACTTATCATGCCAGGTCTGGGTTTCCCTTCCTGGCAGTGATCTTTCTGTTCAATGCAGAAAATTCTTCCTGCTGCCAAATGGCCCTTTCTTAGAGACCCAGAAGCTCATAACATTTTAAACTCTCATTATGGCCACTGTAAGTATGGGGGATGGGACAAAAAGAGCCAGAAGAAGGCTGTTGGTGACAGTTGGTGACAGTTGGGACCAGAGGGGATTCTGGGAAATTCTCCGGAGGAGGAAGGAGAAGGAAGGGACTTCCAGTAGAGGACTGAGAGAGGGAGGAGGAGACCATCTCAGCTCAAATCCAGTCCTGAGGGCTTCCTGAGGATCTTTGGACACTGATACCCCAATTCCCTGGTCAAAGGCATTCCATCACTTCTCACCCATCAAGAATTCAATCATCGAGCCAACTAAGTTTTGGGACTCCATTTTGGGAGCGATCTCTTAGGCTCCTTCCCCCATTACCCAACCTTGCTAAGAGACCCTTTCTAGTCTAACTTACAATTATAGAAAAGGATAGAAATAGAAACAGAAGGAGAAGGGACGAGGGGAGAGACACTTAGGAGTGGGAACCCCAAAGGTTCCCACCCGAGTGATAGACTCCATAGAAATAGAGAAGAGGACACCCCAAAATCCCTCTGCCCTTCACCCCTTTCCCCAATCTCTGAATTGTGATTAATAAAAGCCATTCAATAGTCAGATAGCATTCCAGAGTGCCTGAGAGACAAGGAGGAGGGAAATCACAGCTTTGTCTGGCTGCCTCCATCTTGGAGCCAGACCACCCACTGTGAAGTTGACTGATCTCGAGGGAGGCTTGCTTGAACCCCACCCTCATTCCGAATTGGATTGGGGTCCCCCATACCTCCTCTTATAGAGAAGCCTCATCCCCAATTCTTGTGGGGTGGCACGACTATCCAGGTCACCCAGTTTTGGGGTGACACCCCCTTAAAGTCTCCAAATGCATATTTGGCAAGAGGGGAGAACTAGAAGAGAGTCTCACCTCATCTTTCACTATCTCCCCTTCTATCATAACATTGGTCAACTGGCTCTGTTATTCTTACACCACTAAGACGAAGAATGTTCAATTCAGGACAGCCCACCTATCCAAGCTAAAAGATGGTGTTTGGGGAAAGAGAGAGAGATGCTGTCAAGAGTTTTGGAACCAGGTCAAACTGACTCTCTGGGTTGTTAAATATTCAGTGGAAATATTTATTTCATTTAACAAAAACAAATTCTACAAATCATGGCTTAATTTATTGTTTTGTTGATTGGCTAGAGTTTAGGCTCTAAGACTAAAAAAAGATGTAAATTAACCCTATAATTGTTATGTGTACTTTCTGTGAAGGATAGATTGCAAAGAAGAGAAACTGGAAGTGAGAAGTCCAGCCAATTCTTATATTAGTCTAAATAAGAGGATCTGAATTTGAGTGGTAGTTGTGAGAGAGGAGGAAAGAAGATGTATACAAGACTATTGTAAGGCACTTCTTGCTGTGGTAAAGGCAGTTGCTATATTATATGTAGGTTACTCACAGCTGTAAAAAATGTATTCCCCAAAGAACATATATGTAACTCCACTGAAATAATAGCAGCAACATGTGGAGCCTTCAGGGTTTACCTAGTTGGCTTAACTATATAAACAGTCTTTGGATATTTTTAGAATCCAGAGAAATGTCGAAAGGCATATACCTTTGACAGCAGAGACAACTAACATTTTCAGCATCTTTTCTACATGGCATCTTATTAAAACAAATCCAAAATATAATTCAATCATTCACTAACTCATTAAATTACAATCTATAGCAGTGATTCCCAAAGTGGGTGCTACCACCCCTGGTAGGTGCTGCAGCGATCCACGGAATCAGTGATGGCCACACCTTTTTTTGTATTACATTCTATTCTGAGTTCAGTAAATAGTTTCATAATTTCCAGGGGGCTCTAAGTAATATTTTTTTCTGGAAAGGGAGTGGTAGGCCAAAAAAGTTTGGGAACCACTGATCTATAATCTGGTAATAACAAAATGTAAATAACCCCAAATGAAAAAGTCTATAATTTCAATAAATGTCATGCCCTTCAGAATATATCAAGAAACTAGAAAAGAAAAACAAAAAATAAGAAAAAAGAGAAACCAAGTAACTTTAACAGATTCAAAAAGTTCTACCAGAAAATAGTATGGTACAAGATTGGCAGCAGATGTTACACATCTGATAAGATGTCACCACATAAATATTATATACACACACATATGAAAGCTTAGCTCAAATATCTCCTTATTTCTCATCTGACATTAATGCTTTGGGATTTCCCTGATTTCACCATTTCCATTCATCAGGCATCTTTGTCCTCCACATATATAACTTTTTTCAACTTTTTGTATTTTGTCTTCCTCTGTTCGATTGTAAGCTTCTTGAGGCAAGGACTACCTTTACTTTTTCATATTTGAATCGCCAGTACTTAGCACAGTGCCCAACACATTGTAGACCTTTGATAATTTTATTCACTTTTTAAATACCTATATATAAATGTATACATATATGCATATATACATATATGCAATTATATAAAGTATATTTATATGTGTGTGTATATATATATATTTATATACAGAAAGATTATTCTTATTTTAGTCAACATGATCAAGTATACATCTCCAAGAGCAATAAAAACCCCTAAAAACATCAAAGGGCTGTTTTAAATAAACATAGACATAGAGTTCCTCCTACCATTTTAAATTGGTTTTGTAAGTAATTGGTAAATGAAAGTTAAATTTTTACCTAGAAATAAAAGGGAGAAATAATTTAAATCAAAACAATTTAAATGACAGTTCACATTAAAGATATGTTTCATAAATGTATATATATTCTTTCTTTCTCAGGTAAATCACAAAAGAGAAATAGTGACAATGGCCAAGTTGACAGAGTCAATGAGTGAGTACCTTTGACATTTATTTAGCCTTTATTTTTCCTTTAAAACCATAAAGTGCAAAATGTTTCAAAACCTATTACTTTTAACAAGAGTTTCTAGTTCTCCCAACTCTTCCAACCACATTAGTTATACCAATGCAATAAAAAAATAAATGTTATACTAATCCATTATATTATTCAAATTTAGTTTTATGTAGGACAGACTTCTATAATAAAAAAAGACTGAATAAGTCTTTTTTTTTAATCCTTACCTTCCATCTTAGAATCAACACTATGTATTAGTTTTAAGGCAAAAGAGTGATAAGATCTAGGCAATGGGGGTTAAATGACTTGCCCAGGGTCACACAGCTAGGAAGTGTAAGGATGGAATTTTGAGGGGAGAGAAAATTGAACCAAAGGAGGAAAAGACAGTTGTTAGCAGCTGGAACCAGCAGGAGATGCTGGGAAATTCCAGGAGAGGAGAGGTCTTCAGTTTGGGACCTGGTGAGAGAGGAGGCAGAAAAACCAGCTGTTCTTGGTTCAACATTCTCTCCCCTCAAAATTCCATCCTTACAGTATCTGAGGCCAGATTTGAACCTAGGACCTCCCAGCTGCCCCCAACTCAATACGTCTTTGAGAAAATAACATGAGTTCTCCTCGTTTTAAATAATTGCCCAAGAAAATAAGCTATAGCAAAGAAATCTGAACTTCCAGTTATCATATATACTTGAAATCTGTAGCAATGCCTAAAGTGAGGCATAAATATTTCAAATCAAATCAAATATTTCAAATGGCAGCCATAAAAAAGTCCCTAAAGTACAAGTAATTTACAAGACACATGAGTATTTGGGAGTTTTACTAGATCTCTAAGCTCATAGTTTGTTTTTAAATGTAAGGCATGTTTGGGAAGGGGAGAAGAGATAAATGATACAGCATATGAAAAATGGAAATTCCAATTGTTGAGGCTTAAAAACATGAAAATACTTTCAAGGCAAGAATTGTCAAAAAACAGGTGCAAAAAAAAGACATTTGAAACTGGGCATTATTCTTTGTGATTTTTTTCAGGTATTATAAAAATTTTATTCCATAGCATACCAACAAAAACATGTAAACAAAACAAAACGTAAAACAAGACAGTAAAAGCATAAAATCCTTTGTGTATGGTTTTTTTAAATGAGCACGTTAATTTTAATAATATAATAATGAAAAATCCTTTTTGCTTCCTGAGCTCATCTAAATTATTTTTCTTCTCTGCATTTTTCTGTATTCATTGATAGAAGATGCTGTCATTGAAATTGTTGTTTTAATAGTATTAGTAGTAATATCATGCTTTAATATTTGCAAAATGCTTTACTTGATCTTTTGCTTGATCCTCACAGCAACTCTTTAAGGTAGGTACTACAGTTATTATTATCCCATCTTTACTGATGACAAAACTTAGGCATAAAGAAGTTAAGGAGTTTACCTATAGCAGTGATGGCAAACCTCTTAGAGACTGAGTGCCTAAATTGCAACCTCACACCAAATGTGAGCCCCACCCCCCAACCTTACCCCAGACAGGGGAAGGAGGAAGTGCTCCCATTGGGCTGCTGGGCAGAGGGATGGGTGATGTGAGAAATGTCCTCAAGCACACATGGGGAGGGGGAACGGACAAACAAGCACACATGCCATACGTTTGCCAATATAGGAATATGGTCATACAGTCATAGGGAGGATTTTATATCATATTCAAAGACTAATTTATGGTCGGGAGTTATATTGTAATCTTGAATCTAGTTTTTTATTTTTTATTTTTAATTCTAAATCATGTTCTAGAAGTCTTTTCATATCTATTTAAATTCTTAATATTTATCATTTTTCGTGTATAATACAATTCCATTATGCCCATCATAATTTGTTTAATCATCTGCCAATTAAAAGTTTTTTTCTTTTCCTCTGTTACACCACTGTGAATATTTTTTTTGCAGAAAGATCTTCCCCTCCCCCTATTAAATAACATTGTCAACGTATAGGCCTAACTGTGGAATCACTAATCAAAGGATGTACACAGTTTTGTAGTTCTTGTGTTATACTGCCATGTAGTTTTTTAGAAAGATTACTTTTATTTTCCTGACTATGTATTTCACCAAAAATACTAAATGACAACTTTACAAAAATTTTCAGATACCATTAGGCCCATAAATATCTTTCTGTGATTAATTTATAAGATGTGCTTTGATTCTACACTTACCAATGCTTCTCCTAAACATTTTTATCTCATTCTACTGCTCTCCATCTTACTAAAATTATGTTTCTTCCTGTTGCAATATTATTCCATACTCCTCCTCTGTTCTCTGGTGATATTTGAAAGAGTCATGGAAATACGCAAAAGGGAAAATGTTCTCCTAATTTTCCAAAAGTTGCAAGAGGAAGTTTAGACATGATGTCAGCTATTAGATCGGTTCAAAAATGAAATTAGCTGCCTTGAGAGTAGATGGTTCTTCAAGCAAAAGCTGGGCAACTATTTGGTAGTTATGTTATAGCAGAGATTCCTTCTTGACTATAAGTTGGACAAGATGACTGTTAATGTTCCTTTCAAATTTCTGCAAGTCTGTGTTTCTGTGATTCTGTGATATGTAATATCAGACCAAAAAGTCCTATGATTCAAATACAATTTTACTTAAACAAGGAGAGAGTCAGATGACTCTGAGATTTGCTTCTATTTTACATGGTACAGATATTGTTAATCCTTAGAAACCAAAGAGCCACAAGCATTATACCGATTGACCCTAAAAAAACAAAAGTGTACTGAGCAATTGTGTTTATTTTCTTTAAAAGAGAATATTCAGATATATGTGTAGGGGTTTGAATAGACTCAAGCTGAGGGAAGAAGGGATTATAAACTGTTTCAATAAAGAGGCAAGGGGGTCTCTGGGATTGAGCATCAAGGGAGGGACTTTTGCCCAGCATCTTGGATTGTTGATCAGGTTGTGACTCCAATACAATAGAGAGAAACTGCCTTGAGACTATTTGCAGAGGCCTGTTAAGGGCAATCTGAACTGTTCTTGTGCAGAAACACTGCACAAAAAAGACTGAAGAGTTACTTCAAAGGCAAGTGTCACTCATTGCCTTATCAGGTTAATCTTGATGTCCCAAACCATTAGAAATCTGTTGATTCTTGACACTGCACACTTTTATAGTTTGTTTTTTTCAATGGATAGGGGAGGGCTGATAAATGGAAGGAGTCTGATAATCAGAGTGGGAAAATGTCTGCTGTTTCTTTTTTACATTCCAAAACAATTTGCTTCATAAATGTTCTTGTGGTTTGGTAAAAGCTTTGCATTTCATATCAGTTCTAACTGTGAAGTTTGCACTGTGATCTAATCATACCAGTTATCAGCTCATCTGACTCAGTAGCTAATTAGGTGACTCTTCATCATCTCTGTACAAGCACCTCAGCTATGTTCAAAGCTGAAAGTTAGACCCAAAGCTCCAACACAGTAGAGAACCAATAAGCACAATTCTGAGCATGCTTGTGGAATAAGAGGGACTGGTTAGAGAGAAGAAGCTTCAGGGCACATAAACCACTGGCAGAACAATTATACATATAAAAAAGATAGAATGGTTCCATTGTTTTAGCACTAGAAGAGATATTAGACGTGACATATTAAGTCAAAAAATGGGAATAAGAACTACCTACCAAAGGGTTAAAAGATCTTTAGTTGCAAATGACACAATATGATTACAGGATTATGGATCTAAATTTTTTATTTTAGATGAGTAAATTTTGGAGTTAAAGTGTTTTGCTGAGGTCATATAAATAATATGTGTCAAAGTTAAATCAACAGCTATTTATTAAGCTCTTACTAATGCAAAGGACTGTGAAAGCTATTCTCCTCAAGGAACTTTAAATGTAATTATGCTGTGTTTTGCTCATATAGGTTATATGTATCCGAGTGTGTTACATGGTCCTAGATCTGGTGGAGGCATGACTATTTTTTCTAGAGCTTTCTATTCTCATCTCTTTTCTAAAGGAGAGTGATTCCCATCAAGAAGAGAATAGGAAGTGGGGGCCAAAAGTTGGTTATCACTCTTTTCAAGGAAAGGAGTTTCGGGATAGAATTATAACTGATCGCCACTTCAAATATCATTAGTTTTTTAAATAATTTTTTAGGTTGAAACTGGGAAGACATGCCTTCATATATCTAAGGCTTAATTCTCTTCCAACAAAATTTCATTTCCACAATAAATATACAACAAATAAATAAAGCCATTTATCCAAAGGGATAGCAAACAAAAATCAGGGACAGTTTACATATGAGAATTCACAGAGTGAATGGGCAAGAAATCTCCCTTCAACTGAGAATTTCATATCTCATCCAAGGGGGAATTCTCCAAAGTCTCTACTTTAGTAAGCTGGCAAAAGAGACATGATTAAGACACAAGTATCTCTGCATGTTTCATTCTTCCCAGACTCTTTTTCTTCTTTCTGACACCCGAGGAGAGACCTGAGAAGAACCATGTCTTCTCTCTCAAAGCTTTCCAGCCAGAAAACCATGATCTCCCTTTTACCCCAAGTTCTAACCAACTTTGTCCCTCATGCATTGAGTACTGAATAACGTATATCTACCAATGAGAAGAGTCCATGCAAGTGGGCTTTGAGGGAGAAGTTACATTCAGAATCCAAGAAAGCCAACAAATAATTAACTGAGAAAAAAAAAGTCCAAGTAGAATAGTTGGAAATCAGATAAATGCATAAGATTTGTCAAATAAATGAGCAAAAAGCTAGAGAAATTAATAGAAAGTTACTACCTAAATTAATCCATAAATCATAGGATTATAGACTTCCTGCTTCCCCATTCCATTTAGAATTCTCCAGCCTTGCTTGATAAACCTCCTAATACCTAATCTTAAACATTTACACCATACTTTATTAATTTATCTAAAACACTTAAAATCAAAAGGACCCTTATAGATTATCTAGCCCAACTTCCACTTTTTACAAATGAAGAAACTAAGACTCAATGAGATTAAATGGCTTACTCAAGATCATAAAGTGGGGAAATTGGGATTTGAATCTTTTCCAGCATTCTTTCCTCTTTGATGCAACATAAATTAAAATATTAATGAAATCATTCGCAGAGTAAGTAAAATAATAACAAAATGCTAATGGCAAAACTAATATTAAAAAACAGAGGGGCATTATGAAAAGGAAACAAAGGAGATTTGCAATGGTCATATTTTAAATTATACAATCAAGCAGGAATTACCAAAACTGTATAGTTCTGGATAAAATAGAAAAAATTAATAGAATAGATATTACAATACTAGAACCAAGTTGTTTTTGTTGTTTATTCATTTTCAGTCATGTCCAACTCTTTGGGACTCCTTTTGGGGGTTTTCTTGGCAAAGACATTAGAGCAGTTTGCTATTGTCTTTTTCACTTCATTTTATAGATGAGGAAATTGAGGCAAGTAGGCTTATGCAACTTTTCCAGGATCACATAGCTAGTAAATGTCTAAGTTCAGATTTGAACTCAGGTGTTTTTTACTCCAGATGTAGCATTCTATCTTCTGAGCCACCCTGCCCATAGGCTAGGTTTGGAATCAACAGACCTAGGTTTGAATACTATTTTTACCATTAACTGCAAGTAATTGTGGGGTCAGCTAGGTGGCATAATGTCTAAAGTACCAGGCCTGGAGTTGGAAGGACCTGGGTTCAAATCTGACCTCAGACATTCTCTCACACACTTCTATGAGACCCTGGGAAAGCCACTTAAAACCCTATTTGCTTAGCCCTTACTCTTCTGTCTTAGAGTTGTTAGTAGGACAGAAGGTAAGGGTTTAAAAAAAAAGATCCATTCCTAAAATAAAGCTATGAGCCTAATAATACTAAAATTTATATATGTGTGTGTATGTATGTATGTAAAACACTAAATATAAGAATTCCAAATAATGTGGAAAATGAATTGTTTAATGAATGCAATAGAGAAATCGACAATGAGGGTTTAGGAGAATATGCATGGGATCCATATAAATGTTTGGGCAGTAGATCAAGATACCACATTCTTCAGCTAGGGAGCAAGTCACCCAGTGGCTATGTCACATTTCAAAGTAAACTTGGTGGAAAGAATGGTTTGTATCAACCACACTAAATCTGAACTCATTTTCAGGAATTGGCTGATTACCTGTTACAAAAATTACTGCAAAGTTTGAATAACAATATAGCAAAAAAATTGTTTTGATGCATATCTAGCACAAAATTATTCATTATTTTTAAATAATAAAAAAGAAAGTAATAATATAAAATGAATTTTCCCTATTAATGAATTAAGAAGGTTTTGTGAAACTCTTACTATGTGCCACGAACTGTACTACCCATGAAAACTCTGAGTTTTCATTCCATTGCTTTCTATTGGTTTTTCTCCAGTGTATCTGACAGCTCTTTCTCAGTTTCCTTTCCTGGTTATTATTATTCTTCCTTCCACTAGAGGGTTAATCCTAACTATTTCCTATCCTGACTTCAGTATTCTTTAGTGACCTATTCTCATGGATTGAATTAATATTTCTATGCATATAACTCTGAAATCTATATATCAAGCCAAATTTCTTCCACTTATTCTAGTCCAATATTGCATTATACTATAATCCTATAGTATATTGCCTAATAGGAATCCCTATCTAGTTGTCTCAACAATACAGCAAACACAACATGAGTAAAACTGAAACCCTCATCTTCAACCATAAATATGTCTAACATATTTCTTTGCATGAACTGTCTATGCTTAATTCTGATTTCAAGAATTCATATGGGTTCATGCTTATAATTCATATAATATAGTGCTTCCCCAGTGCAACTTTTTATGTTATCTTCCTTCATCCTTCTCCTAGGATATCTCTTTATGTAACCTTTTCTTAGTTCCCAACTCTTGATATTCTTTCTCCCTTCAAAAATTCTTAAACATCTTTGTAAGAATTCTTCTTAGGCACCTTGACTTCCTGCTGCATTTATGTGTTTTGTTTTCCTCTAGTAGCATATAGGTCTCTTGAGGTCAAAGAGCATCTCATTTTTGTTTCAATATACCCAATACCAAACCACAGATTTGTACAGAATCATAGTGTTGGAAGAGATCTCATCAAACTTACAAGCAAGAAATTCCCACTATCATAAACCCAACAAGTGGCTACCTATGCCTTCTGCTAGAAGATCTCCTGACAGAGAAACTTGCCGCTTCCCTAATTAATCTATTCTACAGGGGGCAGCTGGGTGGCTCAGTGGATTGAGAGCCAGGCCTAGAGACTGGAGGTCCTAGGTTCAAGTCCGGCCTTGGACACTTCCAGCTGTGTGACCTTGGGCAAGTCACTTGACCCCTATTGCCCACCCTTACCACTCCTGGGCCAAGGACGGTCCCTAGCCTGGATGAAAAAGGAGGAGGGTTGGGCGTGGGGCTAGCAACCCCACCCTGTAAAAACTACATCTGCTAAAGAAACTACAACCTAAAGTAGGGGCAGCTGGGCTAGCTCAGTGGATTGAGAGCCAGGCCTAGAGACGAAAGGTCCTAGGTTCAAATTTGGGTTCAGACACTTCCCAGCTGGGGTGACCCTGAGTGACTGTGTGTCCCATTGCCTACTGGTTGTGGCCCTATGCTCCTAGAATGGAGTCCCAGGATAAAAAAAAAACTTTGGGGTTACTCTTTTTGGGCAACTCTAGAATTTTTTTTCTTATATCAAGCCTAAATTTTCCTCTTTACCTCTTGCCTATTCTTTGCTTCTCAATTTGTCTTCTGTAGACAAAGAACCCAAGTTTTATCTCACTTCCACATGACAACCCTTCTGCTACTTCAATAGTGCTCCTTCAATAGAGATCCTTCCCCTTAACTTTAAACTGAGAGGCCCAGAACTAAGCATAATAATTTAAAAAGGGGACTGGTGAAAGTCAAATACAAAAGAAACCACCTCTTGATGTGTAACGAGATCACATTTACTTTTTTTGACTGTGACCTCTTGCTACTGGCTCACTCAGAGTAAATACTATACTATAACATATTTTTACATTCCTCCAATTACCATATACCCATGACATGTACATAGTATACTAAGCTTAATAAATAATTGTTGATTGAAGCAGGAATAATTTAAGAAATTTCTCCTTTCTCCCAAGAAGGGACCTGATATCCCAGATAACTACATTTTTCTCAGGCAATTACTTGGCATTCTCTACGCTGTTTTTAATTGGGCAGCAACTATGTAGTTAGGTACTGGGACTTCAATCACTACACCATTGGTCACAGACTTCTTATATTGACCACAAGTTTTGACCATGATTTCTACTTGAATGTCACTTCTCAACAACAGATGAAATTTACATCAGCATTCCACATAGGTATTAAGTGGATAGGACAAGAGCTTAAAGCCACTATTCCATGGGATCAAGGAGTTGGTTTACCTATTGTCAAATTGCAGCCAGATAGATCAATAGATTTGTTTTGTTTTAACCTATTAGCCTGAAGAGCACATAGTAGGTTGTTGTTAAGGTGCAGCCTCAGCTCTATCATAATATACAGACATATATTTATATATATAACATTTTATATATTTTTTATATTTTAATGATGTAGCACAGTCCACTAACATTGACTGATAGATTGATATACTTAATCATGTCAACAAAATCCTAATTCTTCTTGTATTTGATACCCTTTGAGGACTAGGACATGGCATTGTGGACTATTAATGGTTTTGTTGTCCAAGGACTGATAGAAGCCAAAATCATTCTGCAGCTCAAACACAGATACTCTCCTTTGTTAGCTTCTTTAAGTATTCAGAGAATACCCCTACAGCCTTCTAAAGAAAGGAGTAAACCAAGGAAATGTTAATGTTCTTTCTTCAGTGTGGTGGTCACTAAGTAAAGGATGCTGTGTTTGATCCCCAAGAAATGCATCCTGCCAGTGCTCTTTCCTCCTCCTTCCATATCAGCAGTGGCATAAAATAGTCAATCTCCACAAAAGATGTTAATTTTCCATTGAAGTACTACCACATAAAAAACTTTTCTTTCATGTCTGGAATAAAGACAACCAAAGTAGACATGGTAGTGGCACAGGGTAATCAGAGTAGAAACCTTTCTAGGAAGAGAAGAGAGGAGCATTCCCCAAGATCTTGTCTTATTACATCTTTCCCATATGCCAAAAACAATAATTAAAACATTTTAAAAATTAATGGTCTATAGATGAATCCTGGAATCTAGAGTCAATAAAGTCAGGATGAATAAATATTTATTAAATGCCTACTATGTACCAGACCCTGTGTTAAATGCTAATGACACAAAAAAAGGCATTAGATAATGCCTATCCTCAGGGAGTTCACAATGTAATAGGGGGAAATAACACATGAAAAGAAGCGGCAAGGTGTCATGATAGGGGAAAGGTTGTGACCTGGGGCATAATGAGTTCCTGCAGCTCTGGTGGGAAATGATTTAATGAAATGAAAGTTGATTTCATTTTGTAGAATGATGAGTTTCTGAAGATAATGAGTTCAGAAAAGTTGGAAACTGAGCCAGAAACAATAAGAATTCTCTGGGTGCCCTCTTTAAATGTTGGAGGATTTGGGCAGAACTTTCAAATGTCCACCCTCCACCCTCTCCAGTCCAAGAGAAGAACCCCAGGGAGAGGGCTTGCCTAGGAGGTATGTTGATTTTATCTTGTAAATTGATTTCTGGAGATGATAAAGTCTGGAGAAGCAGCCAGGTATGAAATGATGAGTTCAAAAGAATCACAAGAGATTCCTGCTGTTAAAGGATTGTTGTTCATTTTACACAATAAACTACTGAGGTCCAAAGAAGCAAAAGGACTTATTCAACTTAACAAAGCACTACACACACACACACACACACACACACACACAAAACACACACACACATATATATACACATATATGTATATATGACATACATATATCATGGCTTTCCTCTCCCTCCCTCCTTCCTTCTTTCCCTCCCCCCCCCCTTTTTCTCCATTACTATTTTATATTGCTCTGACCCAAAGTAAAAAATAAACAAATACATTTTTAAACTCTTTACTCACACATCCTCTGTTATCCTTACCCACCTCCCACAAATTGCCACCCAGTTTCACTATCCTCCCTCCCTCCCACCACCTGCCACCTGGATCCAATATATTACTCCTCCCTCCCACAGCCTGCCACTTTATTTCACAACCCTTTCCCTCTTTCCCTCCCTCCCTCCCACAAATTGCCATTCTTATCTCTCTTTCCCACTCTTCACACCATTTATCAAACATTGCTTTCTGCTCCCCCAAAAAGGACAGTGAAAGGAAGTTAGAGAATATACCTGAAGGAATATGTAGTGATTCTCATCATACCTAAGCCGGCTGTAAGATAGGCTTTTATATATATGACCCATAAATTTCTTGGAACCTCTCCCAAAGAGCCAAAGACAGAAAGGGAGAAATGTTAATTTGGCAAAAGTGGCCAAATGAATCTGAGATATGCCATGTTTATTGAATAGTAATGGTTGCCAGAGTAGCAACATGATGCCAACCTCAGAAATAAGCAGACATAAAGTAAAAGTATAAAACGTGTGGATAAAGTAAGATTGAGTCTAATAGTTTACCCAAAATACAAGTGAATAAATAGTAAAATGTTAAAATATAAAATGCAATTTTTTTAAAAAGTCAGAATTGTACAGATTACAAAAAGGCAGAGGAAGAAAGGAAGGAACAGGAGGATCCAAAAACAGTTGAAAGCAAAAAGCCCTTTTCTTGGAAAAGGATGGATAAAAACATTTTATCTAAAGAATTAGCTTTTCATTCTCTAGGCTCTGTCTGCCTCATTTAATATTCTCAACAAGAATGGCTAGAGCTCTTTGGTATATTTTTAGAAAATAATCTGTTACCCATTTGCTCATTCCATGTAGGCCCCATCCCCTTCACATTTTGTTTTGCCTAGTTACCCTGCTGTTCCCTTCTCTAATGTCATGCAAACTAGGTATGGCAACAGGTATTGTTCCCATAGGATCAAAAACACTGCTTATGTCTCTCTTAACTCTCATATTGTTTTCAGAGAGGCTATTCAAGAGGGCTCTGAAAAGTTCAAGGTCTTGATACAGATTAAAAGTCCTTGAACAGATTAAAATCCTAGATTGGTAGAGAATGTTAAGATATTGACTTCCAGCATGGCAGCATATGGACAAAAGAAGTGGTATGCCTCATATGAATGAACAGCTGAGAGAATTCCATCATCTTTGAAAAGAGTCTACTTCCCAGATTCAAGATTGTTAAGAATGACATTCTAAAGGCTCTAAATATCATCACATTAAGGTTATCAGTGGCATGAAAATTCACAGACCAACATGTTCAAAATGGTATTTTTAAGACTGTTGTTCAGTCATTCTTGTTCAACTCTGTATTACCCCCATGGACTTGTCAAAGCTACTGGAGCAGTTTGCCATTTCCTTTTCCAGGGTATCTTTATTTTGCAGATGAGAAACTGAGACAAACAGGGATTAAGTGACTTGCTCAGGCTCACAAAGCTAGTAAGTGTCTATATAACTTTATATCCATCTACTTAGTCTTTTAACTGGGTTCAAAAAATACTTGTTCATTTGAGGATTACCTTTCTTTCCTTGTTCTTTCAAGTAATGCAACACCTAAGGTATAGATAGGGTGTAGCTACAGATTTCATTTTTAGGTATAATATCTGTGGAACAGATGAATTTTCTACTTCTGGATTCATATGTGATTTGAAGCAGTCTAGTCTCAAATTATTGATTTTGATTTCCTGAATTCAGACTACAGTTGAACACTATTCCCTATTCACTTTCTGGTTGCTGTGAAATGTATTTAATTCAAATATAAGCTGCACCTTAGCTGGGAGGAAAATTTCCAACTAATTGAATTACAGTACTCAACTGACTTCCCATAGCTCTCATTTGTATAGCATTTCAAGGTTTACAAAACACTCAGCAAATTATATGACAACAATCCTATGAGGTGGATGATATTATTATTCTCCTTTTACAGATAAGTTTCTTTACAGTGTATTCATCTGTAAAACCCACAAAGGTTAAAGGGTTTCCCTAAGGTCCAGCTACTATGTATATCAAATAGAATTTAATTTCAATTTTCCCATGCAATGCAGTACCTATGTTCTGGATTTTTTTCTCAGTTATTTTCAGAATTAACACTTTTCAATTCATCTTGATAATATATCATATATATTACACACACACACACACACACACACACACACACACACACACACACACACAAGTGCATCCAACAGAGGGCAAGCAAGATTTTGTCCCAGGACCCTGATACTAAAGGAGAAACTATTAAAGGAGGTATGATCTTTTCCCCCTGGTGACCACAATCCTCCTACTTTACCTATGGTTCTCCACCAACTTATGCTGTGATTTATCCCCTATCATTATTGTGTTCATATTATTCAAGATCTTATCATCTGTCTCTCAGGGACCATCTTCCATTGCCATTACTCAGGACAAGGGCTAGCTACTGTAGGTAACAAGATATATACTCTCTTGCTCTCTCTGTCTGCAATTGTACCTATCATATTATGTATTATGCCATCTCTTTCCCTTATATCACCATGATATGATCGTTTTTATCACTACTACTGCACAACAATGCTTCACCACTTCAACTCTTAGCAAGACAAGACTCTTTCCCATGCTACACAAATCATGACAAACCAGACCAGGTCTCCCATATCTTCTTCTACTCAGTTTACTTAAAAGGGTAGTATCAATTAAAAGATTATGAGATTCTAAATCAATAAAAATATTTCCCTCCATTTTATCTTGCTGTGTTTAAAAATTAGCCATGACCACATGATAATTAAATAATAACTAATGGATAACTAATTATTCAATGTAGTGACAACACGGTTCTATTGAAAAAATCCATTACCTCTGTAATGGATTTGACCATATCCATTGGGAAAAAACTGAGTAGATTGTTATTTTCAACATTGACGATGACTTATTTTGGCTTTAATTATATTTCCTTTTACAAAGGGTATATTATTGTCATTAGTAAAGAATTTACTCTATTAGTAATGACATCATTTTGATAAAGTGTGAATTCTTTACTCTTCCCTGGATTAGTCAACTGACATCACAATGAGGATATAAGATTTAAATTACTATCCAATAACTTCAAGTATTATATTTTATAAAGTTTATTAATAATCACTTGAAGTAGGAAAAAATAAACTAAAAGAAATAGAAGTTCAAACCTAAATACATAACAAAAATAAAACACGTGAGTAAGTTCTCCTGCCTGTCCAAATCCTGCTTCTGCAGCTGTGATCAGGGGAAAAGAGAGAAAGGAGCGGGTCACACTCAAACTTTATCTCCAAAACGTAAGGACATAACATAAGAACAAATGTGGGATGCTACGATATAGAGTTCTAGGGAGCAGATTTCTAATTATACAAGAAGAACTGATTCGAACCTTCAGTTGGTCAGACACATGTACTGACCATGGAGGGAAATCTATATAGCTTCCCCTTCAGGAAAAAAAATCCAGGATAATTCAAAGCCCAGGTATTCACAACCAAAAAGAAAACAATTGAGTAGTGAGAAGTCACTGGATCAGTAACAAAGATGATAATTGGAAAGAAACAATTTAACCTAGCTTTCCCCCACAGGTACTTCAACAAGGATTGAAGAGTGCCAGACTGTAGTAATTGAAAAAACTAAGTAGAATACACAGTGGATCATTTTTTCAACATAGTATTTCAGATTCAATATATACCAAGGAGGAGACTAAAAGAGGGACAGGACTATAGCTTTGTCATTCGGACCCCAGAATATAATTGTTAGATTTAAATTAATATCCAATAACTTCAAGTATTATATTTTACAAGAGTTATTAATAATCACTTGAAGTAGAATGAAAATAAACTAAAATAAATAGAAGTTCAAGCCTAATTATTTAACAAAAAGTAAACCAACATGCATAGATTTTCCTGCTTGGCATAAAGCCCATTTTCCCAGCTCGATCAGGGGAAAATAGAGAGAGAGGTGGATCTATGCAAAACTTATATCCTCCCTACATTAGCACGTAAAATGAGAGGGAACATGGGAAGCTGGGATTTAGAGTTCTGGGGAGCAAACCCTCATTACACAATCCTCCCTGTGATAAGGATTTGCTCCACAGAACTCTAAATCCCAACTTTATCTAAATCTCCCAGATTTACATGCTTAGTTTCCCCATGGAATCAGTACACATAACCAACTTATATCTCTAAAGATCTTTAACTAGAGGTACATACAATATTGCAGTTTCTAAGGGGGAAATTACAATAATTTAGGGATACGCAGGAAATGAAAGAGAACAGAACCAATGATCACTAGGCGCATTGACAAAAAACCAACTAGGGGGCAGAGTCATAGGGGAGGTACAAATAAAGACAGTATAACAGAACATATAACTAATGGCCAAAACACAGTAGCTGAAAGTGGCATAGTGTAACAGAATAGTGTGGAATAGTTTAATAAGTGAACTTAAACAAACAAAACTAAATTTTAAAGCAAACAATCAGCAAATACAATATATGTGAAAGGTGAGCAATGAACTCAAAGGTCCTTTTCTCCAATTCCAATAGTTGTGTTACAGAGACT
Organism: Gracilinanus agilis; assembly: GCF_016433145.1. Lineage (NCBI taxonomy): Eukaryota > Metazoa > Chordata > Mammalia > Didelphimorphia > Didelphidae > Gracilinanus > Gracilinanus agilis. The sequence continues at coordinate 420,537,439 of NC_058132.1, read as the reverse complement.
TCTTTACTATTTATTTGAAGGGGAACAAACTGAAACAGTTAACATCAATAAGGCAAATGGAGTCTAAAATTCACCTAAAGACTCTTTAAGGTTCCTTCCCCTCCCCAGTATCATCATCCATTTAGATTCCTTTGGTCACACTTCAGGGGTTCCCCATACCCACGCTGGGCATAGTATGGATGTACCCCATATCGGATATGTTGCAGAGGCTGGGCATGCTTACATAGTAAGGGGAATGAATCTCCCCTCTGAATCTTGAGATTACTCAAGTTAACAGCAAGGACAAGTGCACCCAGAAACAGTAGCACGAAAAGATATCCTAAAACTTCAATAAATCTCTCCTCTTTCATAGAGTAGGTCATGCTTGCAATTCTACTTCCTGTCTGTAAATGGCGCTACCCTAGTATTCACTGGCTAAAGTTAAGATGTTTGGAAGAGTAATCTTCCTTCCCCTCCCCCCCAGGGGTAAAAACTCCAGGGAGCCGCTGGCTTCCACTGCCACATGGGCAGGGAGTTAAGAGGTGGAAGTGTCTCCTCAGGTAAAAGCCTTTAGAGGCTAATTGTTGCCTAAAAGAAATACCTGGGCTTCCAAGGCAGCAGCAAACACTCAGGTGTTAGCAGTGTGAGGGAAATTTATACTTTACCAGCTGTGCAGAAAGCAGCTTGCAAGGACCCCCAGAGTTCAAGAGACACCGCGGCAGACTTGGACCCCCAAGCAGTGTCTGGACAAACATGGGAGGTGGCAGCAGCAGTGATAGCAACAGCAATAGCAACAGCAGCATTGGGTGGGAGAAGAAGAGCAACAAGGGCAGCAGAAGCTTTTAAAACTAATCTGTCTTTATAAACTGCTCTACAACTTAGAGCAAAGCTAGGGTCCTATAACTCCTGACTTCTGGTCACCACAATGTAAGATTTAAGTTAATATCCAATAACTCCAAGTATTATGTTTTATAAGATTTATTAATAATCACTTGAAGTAGAAGGAAAATAAACTAAAAGAAATAGAAGTTCAAACTTAATTAACTAACAAAAAGTAAACCCACATGTGTAGATTCTTCTGCCCAGCATAAAGCCCACTTTCCTGGCTCAATCAGGGGAAAAGAGAGAGAGAGGGACGGGGCTACACAAAACTTATATTCTCCCTATGTTAGCACATAATGTAAGAAAGAACATGGGAAGCTGAGATTTAGAGTTCTGGGGAGCAAGTCCTCATTACACAGGATACTGAATTCATTCATGGAACATTATCCAAATTAGGTATACAGCAATGGAGACAAGGGATAGCCCTATACCTCTGCCACTATGACACTTAAAATAGAATAAAAGATTTAGCCCTCAAGCAAGGAACCAAAACTGAGCTGCATCTCAACTATTATGACTGAAGCAAAATTCATCACATAGGCCTGGGCTACAGGCTACAACCACGTAACCAAGGCATGGGCTGTGGATTCTTGAACCAATGGTAATTCTATAGGTTGGACCCCCTTAACTTGCAGAGCCTTCTAACTAGAACACAGGGGTTAAGGCCAGCAATTGTCTTCTACAGCTTCAGCCAGGAACAACCCTATAATTATGTTCTCCAGATCTAAACTGAAGTTAACCCATGAAACTCAGACAAGAAAAAGTCAATAAAGAAGGGTCAATAAAATATATTGAATAATATCATAAATCATATTTCTTAGAACTCATTGAAAGTTTGCTTCTGTCTGGTCTGATTTGTAAATCCCAACCCAAAGAGCAAGAGATGGGCAGCATAAATAAAAGAATAGTCATAAACTAAACAAATTTGAATATTGGAGGCAAAAATGTGAAAGCTCTTAAAAGGAAGAAAAGCAAAAGTCTGGGATTAGGGATAAGATAAGAGCAAGAGAAGTGAGACAAGGAAGAATTGGATTATTTCATTTAGATCACAACTGTCAGGCAAATTTCTTCTACTTGTTTGTAAAGTAGAAGGTAGGAACAAAGAGAAGAAAATGCAAGGAGACACACAATTAATAATAATAATTGTTAATGAGATTAGCTCATCCATAAAACAGAAAAGAATAGCAGAATGGATTAGAATGCAGAATTTAATGATATATAGATTATAAGAAACACTTTAAACATATGAATTTGCTATGTAGAGTTAAAATGAAGGCCCAGAGTAAAATTGGCTAAACTCATAAAAAGAAGAAGAATCATGATTTTAAGCAGAAACAACAAAGATAGGCATGATTAAAAAGAAGTTAAGAGAAATTACATTATGATTAAAGTCACTATAAATCAATAGCAATAATTACTATATGTATAATGAATAACATATCCAAATACTTAAAGGTTAATCAAATTGGAAGGGAAAATAATAAAAAATAAAGGTAGAGAGACAATGTATATATATTTTTTATACAAATCTAAGAGAGAGAAAAGAAAGAAATTAAAGATCTGAATAGAACTGCAAAAAATTAGTGTACTATAGGATTTTTTAACCTTGCCATGTTGGCTTAGGGCAAACCTGTCAGTTGCCCTGGATGGAATGTTGAAGGTGGCATGAGCCACAACTGCCAGTGAACCAAGGGTATAAAAAGCCCTGGAGACCCAGGGCTGGGTTCTGTTTTCCCCTGACTTTGCCCTGACTACTCACTTACCCCTTACCCCTCCTTGGGCCCTGGGTGGGAGCTAGGCCTAGGTTAGTGTAGGGTTTTAGGGCCTAATCTTCTAGAGCAACTCTATGATATAATTATCATCACTGGCAAGATTTAGTCCAAGAAACAACTTTATCAACCAGAGATCATATCACTCTGGCTCAGGGCTGCCTGCCCTGGGTCAGCAAAGTCCATCCAATCAGGATCTCTATCAACTGTAGTCAGATAATCTTTCACCATCAGATCTCAGTATTTCCTGACCCTCATTCCTCTGCCTTGTTCCCTTACTCAGTTATTCAATAAACCCCTTAGCCTTACCAGAGAATTCTGTGGTTATTTGTCTACCATCACAGGCCAAGGAGAACAAGCAACAGGAAGGGATTCTGAGCAGTTTGAGTTGTAACAAACTCCATTGCTAAGGGGCAGGAAGTTCAACATCCACTTCCTGCCAGCCTGCCATTAACCAATAGGGAGCTGCTTCCTCAGCAGGGAGGGACCAGTTACCAGATATCTTAAAGGAGCCTGGTGACAAGCAGTGAGGTTTCTCTGGGTACTCATTTGCCTCCGTTGGGACTTTGTTACATTAATAAACAAGTTTCTAGCCCAGCCCAGGTACAAACCCTCCATCCTTACAATCAGCACTATCCTCCAGCTAGCCTTATTACCAGCATAAGGCCCCTGTTGACCCACTTGTTAATTACATTAGATATGATAGATGTCTGGAGATTACAGAATGGTAAATAAAAAAATTTACATATTACTCATCTGTAGATGACATTTTACAAACACTGGCCATATTTGAGAATAAAGACCTCAACAAAAATGTGCAAAGCAAAAATATTAAGCATATCATTAAAAAGAAACTAACCTAATTCTAAAAAACTGATAGTTCAAAGAATATATTATAAATAGTAGAATATTTCATTACTGAAGAAAATGACAATTATTTGACAATATACAAAAACTTATGAGATACAGCTAAAGCAATTATGAAAAGAAAATGTTTATCTCTAAATGTTTTCATCAACAAAAAGAAAAGAAAGAGGAAAAGAGGAAAAGAACCAATTGATGAATTGGGATGAATATTAAAAAAACAACAACCAGTCAAAAAATGCCAAATAAATAACAAAATATAAATTATAATAATTTAAGAGATTAATGAAATTAAAAGCAACACAAAATAACCTGATTATTTTCAGAAAAAGGAAAACCAAATTTCATAACAAAAATCAAAAAGGAGAACTTCAGAATTGAAGAAAGATATCATCAAAAAATATTTTGCTCAACTGGCAAAGCTGATAAATGAAGAAATATTCATATTTACTAAAATGTAAAATATTCAGATCAACAAAAGAAGAAACACACTATTTTTTAAATCCAGAATTGGGGGTGGGGGTATTGCAAACCATAATTAAGCACCAAAGGACAAATAAGTCCAGGATTAGGTGGATTTTCAAGTGAATTATATCAAATATTTAAAGAACAATTATCCCAATATTTTAAAAAGTATCATAAGAATCAGGCGATACTTTTCCAATCTTCCTTCTAATCTCTTTCTTCTAAAAAATAGTCTTGAAGACTAAACCAAGAAGAGACAAAGCAGAAACACTATAGACCAATTTCCTTAATTATTTCAAATAAGATATTAGCAAATAGGCTAAAATAATATGTTAAAAAGATTCTACACTACAACCATATTGAATTTCTATGAAGAATTCAGGACTGGTTCAATTTAAGAAAGGTTAATAAGATAAACAAATTGATTGTGTCATCAAATACTAAAAATGCTTTTGCTGAAATCTAAAAACAGTTTCTATTTTTAAAAATCATAGGAATAAATACACTTTACCTTAAAATGGGAAATATTGTTTATTTAATTCAAAGACTAAACATTGTATGCTACAGAGAAAATAAATCTTTATCAGTAAGATCAGGGGTAAATCAAAGATACTCATTATTAATACTACTATTTTTTTCTTCTTCAAAAACAGGTTTTATTTTAGTCATTACAATTGAACACAAAGTTAAGGTGCTAAAATTCCACATCTTTCAATATTGGCCTAATAATATGGCACTTGTACATGGCAAGGCTAGGTCAGATCTGGAATTACTACTGCTAATTACTATTACTGTCATAGTGCTACAGCAAAAAGAAAAGAAAAGAAAAGAAAACTGAAGGAGAAAAGCCAAAGGCAAAGATGAAATGACATTAATGCTTTTTTCTAATGATATAATAGTATACTTAGGGAACCATAGTGAGCCAAGTAAAAATTAATTGAAATAATTCACAAATTCAGTCAAATCTTGAGGTATAAAATAATTCCACATAAATATTAGCATTCATTCAAAATAACCTTAAAAAAAAAACCTAAAAAATATTGGGAGGTGGTTCTACCAAAATTTATACAGGACTATAAGAATCCAACTACTAAAAAAATTCTTCATGCAATGACAGACCTAAGTAAGTAGAGAAACAATAAGAGCTTATACATACATTGCACCAATATAACAAAAATTACAATACTATCTAAATAAATATATTTAATGAGTTTTTTTAACCAATGAAATTACTCAAAGAATATTTTATAGACTTAGAAAAATAATAATGAAATTCACATGCAGGAACAAAAGGCCAACAATCAACAATGACTTCCAAAAGGAAGTCATGTCAAAAAAAAGAGAGGAGGGAGTATATGAATTTAGATCTCAAATTGTACTACAAAGTAATTCTCATTGAATGATTTGGTCAAGGTTGAGGGAAAGAGAGAGGGGAAAAAATTCTGTAGAACAAATTACATACATAACAAAGAAAAGAAAACTCAATAGTATAAAGACTAAATGACAAAAACTGGACAGAAGTCTAAGAGGAAATAGGCTAAGATGAACACCTCACACCAGAATTCAACCTCCAAATGGATACATTTTCTAAATATAAATGCTCATATCATGAGGAAATTAGAAGAGCAATAAAGAAATCACTTTTTGAATCTGTGGATCAGATTAAAGTTCATGACTAAACAAGTAAAAGAGAAAATTGCAAAAGAAAAAATGGGCAATTTTGGTTATACAAAATTTAAAATCTTTGTACAAGGAAACATAATAGTAAAAATTAGTAGGAAAAGAGGTAATGGAGAAGGGAAATCTCTGCAACACATTTTCTGATAAAAAAAATCTAATAACCAAGACATAATAGGAACTCAGTCAAATGTGAAAAATTATCTGCCTTTCACCAATAAATAGCCAAATTCATCAACAATGAAAAAAATGTTCCAAATCACTAATAATTAGAGAAATATACCTTTAAATTACTTTGAGGTTCCAGTTCATACTTATCAGACTGATAAAAATGACAAAAGCTAGAGGAAAACCAATCAATGTGTACGCTGTTGGTGGACCTGTGCATTTATGCAGTCACTGGAAAGCAATTTTTAATTTTTCTCATAATTTTTCTGTTGTTCACAACAACAGACCCCAAAATCTGAAATAGTTTTGGAAAGAAATATCTGAGGTTATTTGGTAGATAAGAGTAAGACAGAAAGGAGGAATAGGTCCCTTTCATCCAGACTCCAGAAGGTTTACATTATATAAGATTTAGACAAGGCTTCCCACATGAGCCACACATATACAGTGAAAGGGCACTTTGAAAGAAAGATAGGTATGAGTAACTACAAATGTTCAATAAAATTTGAGTGGAGCCAAAACACATGCTAGGGGAAAACCATTGAAAATCCTGGTTGTGGTCATCTAAAACAAGATCAGGGGGAACCCCAAATACCTCTAGCCTTCCTTGAGAGCTCCTGGGGTCGAGACATTCTGGAAGCCAAGGACCTTTAATCACATAAGGTTGAACTTAAACAGTACAGTCATCCCTTGCTATATCGCAGTTCACTTATTGAGGCTTCTCTGTATCGCAGGTTTTTTAAAAATATATATCTAATTCTGTATTGCGGAGTTATCACTATGTCACAGGATTTTGAGGATGAATACTGTACTGTACACAATGAAAATGCAGTATGCTACTACTTCATGAATTTTCATTCCCACAATAGGTGAGAATTGTATAATTGTATAATAATTTTCCCAAACAATATAATAAATCATTTTTCCTATAATTTCTTCCTCTTGGGCTTTCCTAAATTCAATATTCTTCTATTAGCAAATGTATACTTACAGAAGGAGAAAAGCCAGGTTAAAGTAAAAAAGGAATTTCATTAAAACAACCTGAATCAATGGAAGCATCCTTCTTGTCTGAAGTTTGATATAAGTCATCGTATAGGCAAAGGTAGGTAGAGTCCTTTTGACACAGTTTTCTGAAGAGGAAATATTCCCACCTGGTTAATCTGAGCCTGCCTATAATATCCCGTGAATAATATGGAATTTTGTCACAAAATTGGCTATTAACTATGCCTCTTACTTTGTACAAAGATGCCAGATTAGTAACAAACTTTCCCCAATGTCTCATTGTCAGAGGTATCAATTTGAGTAAGCTTTAAATTAGGGGACTTAAATTTACAACAGGAAACAAGTTCACTGTGGCCAAAAATCATAATCCCAAGTTTCCTTCAACATCATAAAAAGCTGAAGATAATTGAATCAGTCTTAAATATCCCTTAAGGAGACAAACCTGGTTAAACAGACTCTATAGCTAAACTAAGTTAGGTTACAGATTAAAATATGCTTAAAGGAATGATTTAAGAGGAGGGATTTACATATCACCAAGGTAACCAAGAAAAATCAGTGTCAGGAAAATCTTTCTTTTAGAATAGTTGAATAGGATAAAAACTAAATCATTTGGGGGAACTTCAAACTTCCCTTTGGCTGAGGAATGTCAAAACACAGTTTACATTATTTCATTGTGTTTTTAAGGTAACAAACACAGAAGTAAATAAATTTTCATTTTAAAAAATGTATATTATTCTTCCATAAGTCAAGTTTTAGTAAGGTGAGGTTAATAAAAAAGAGATTAGGCTTTCAGTTGACCAAAAATTGCAGGAAGAATGGCCTTGATAGCTGAACAATAAATAAAATAAATTAGGGCATACCTCTCTTCCAGGCCAACATAAACATGTACCATGCAAATAGTCTAATCCCTGGAAACATCTTCTCTTAGAAATCCTGGAATACTCCTTGTTCTCAGGATAGCTATAGTTTGTATTCCTCCTATCAGATCTGCTTCTTTGGTTCCAAGACATCTGCAGAGATTCCCTAGGTAATCCTAAAATCTGCCAGGAGTAAGACTTAATATAATTTAGTAATACCCTTCCAAATTTGGTTTTCTAATAACCAGTTCATGTGGATAAAACTAGCTCAAACTTATGCTCAAATCCTTTTAAACACAAAGCTATAAGAACATCAAATTAGAAACTGATAATTCACCTAAAACTTCAGAGAATTTCAGTTTTTACATACTATTTTCTTTTTCTGTCCTAACTTGTACGTGATATGGATAATGCCATCAACAAAGCTGAAAGAAAAATCTTTTTAAAAGGGTCCATGATGGCCTGACATGTAAAATGAACCCTTTGGGCTTTTAATATTATCAGAGGCTTCAAAATTGTAGGAGTTAAAATTTCTTTATGATTATTAATGCAATTTTATACAGAATTTTGAGAACTTATTACTAAAACACACTCAAGGCTTGAATATATTAGAAACATCCTAGTTCTTAGATTACTAGGTCTAAACTTATTGCTTTCTCAAAGTTTACTACTCTAGTAAATTTTTAAACTTTTGTAGTTTTATTCTATCTCCTTCTCTTGAAGATATTTATTGTCATCATGTACTGAAAGAATGAGATGCTTTGAAGACCTAATATTATGTAACTATGAGCAAGGAGATGGCAAGCCTGAGAACTCATTTTACCTATTTGATTAGGATAATAAATTAAGCACAAATTCAGATTAAAATAGTAAGAGCTCTCCTGCTTTTATATATATTATATTATACTATACATATTATAGTAACTCATAAGTTTTAGTTTTAATCTAATGTTTTAGTATTAATCAGACTGTGTATCCCTTAAATGGTAGATTATTGGCTTAATGAAAATTCAAACAGTCAGTCCTGGTATCAATAATAAATTTAGTAGTGCAATGACAAAAAGTTCCACCTGCTCTGATTATAGAAATTTGCTGTGAAAGGAAAAAGGAAAGACATTGTTATGACAATATCAAGACTATCTCTTCAAGAGCACAGCTTAGTTTGACTATATGTAAATAAACAAAACTATTTGATTCTAGATAAGAGTCCCAGTTAAAAACCAATCTAACAGCATTTACATTATTCACAGGGTATCACAGCCAGGCTCAGAATTAAGCAGATAGGAAAATTTCGTATCCAGAAGGAAATAGCACAATGGGGAAACTGAGTGAAGAGGAGCCTACTTTTGTCCTCACAAGGTCATCCTTTCAACTTTTCCACGTACAGACAATCACCTGTAGCAGTTCTCAGACCATACTTCCTTTAGATAGCATATGGCAATTCCCTTGAATTGTGGACTATTAGCTTAAAGAAAATTGAGACAATCATTCCTGAAATCTAAGCTTAGGACAGTATTAAATTATAGTCCCAAACAATAAAATTTTATTATTCGCAGCTTAGGGATAGGTCATTACTATTATTCTCATGTTGCAATAACAGTTAATAAGAATAATCACATTCTGGTGTTTCACACATACAATTAATACATGATAATTGATTCAAAAAGCTCAGAAAAAATGCTGGCTATTACTAACCTGCAGAATAATAGAGATCTATATTGCCTATTAACCCTTAATGAAAAAATGAAATCTTTAAAACTAAGGTTTTTCCTTACTAAGTTATCTCAAAGATGTAACTTCAATATATAATTTTCATAAGTGATGGCAAAACAATCTTATCAAATAAAACTCATTCTTTACTATAAGTAAATTTGTAAGTCCTCCAACTTTGGGAGTAGCTCTAGTTTCTCAAACTTCGCTACCAGCTACTATAGGATTTTACAACATGCTGTCAGTAGTTTCTCTCAAAATTTCTAAGATCTTATTACCCTGCTAAAATAGGAAATCCCCAAAACTATCCGTGGCAAAATATATCCAATAAAATGTCGCAGCTTTCAAACATTGTGACTACATTCTTAACCAGCTCAATCCATAAATTAACATATCCAGATTAAAAGAGAAGTTACTTTTCTACTAATAAAATTGCAGTCGTCTTCCGGTATCATTTTTCAAGTTAATGGCATTTTTTATACAATACATTCCCCAATATCACAATAAGAAATAGAATCCTAGAAATAACATAAAAAGTATTATGGATTTTTAAAAACACAAACAAAACTTTTTGTGAATCACAAAACACAAATTAATTTTAATAAATTTCCAAATCATCTTATATAGAAAATCATCATCAGTTTGGCATTATATTCCAATAGCATTCAAAATCCACTATAACTACATTTAATAAAGGTAATAAAGATAAATATAGCAGTTACTAGACACATGCCACTTAATCCTCATAACAACTGTAGGAGGTAGTTGCTATTATAATTTTATAATGATGAAACTGAGGCAAACAAACACAGCAACAATAACTTGCTTAAAGTCACACTGCTAATAAGTTTCTGATACCAGATTTGAAATAGGTCCTCGTAATCCATGTGTTTCCCAAGTATATTGCATTTAATGCCAAAGAGCAAATGTTCTGATTACCACAATGATCCTAAAAGGAGAACACATTTCACTGTAAGATACCATATTGTAATTTAGTTTCAGAATAAAATTCAAATAAATGAAATCTGGATAATAACACTGAAAATCTCAATTCTCCCAAGGATCATTAGCTGCCAGCACTTCAAATTTTAGAACCCACTGAGTTCAATTAGCTTAGTTTCAAATATTTGCAATGACATTTTCCCCTTCTCATATGCCATGCATCTCTAAGAATTGGAACATGTTCTTATAATGGTTCTTTGAGGACAACATTTTAGCATGCTATACTCAAGTAATTTCATGCTGCATATTTATTTCTATAGTTTCCATTGCTAAATGTTATAACTTTATAGAATGTTATTTGTCTGAAATTGGTAACAGGCATTTCTCCAAAAAGCTACTAAAATCTGGGGGCAGCTGGGTAGCTCAGTGGAGTGAGAATCAGGCCTAGAGACAGGAGGTCCTAGGTTCAAACCCGGCCTCAGCCACTTCCCAGCTGTGTGACCCTGGGCAAGTCACTTGACCCCCATTGCCCACCCTTACCAATCTTCCACCTATGAGACAATACACCAAAGTACAAGGGTTTAAAAAAAAAGCTACTAAAATCCTTTTTATAATAATCAAAAACCTTTTCAAAACTCTTTCCAGAACTCCAAATCTTCCAATTCATACTGTCAATGTAAACAGGCTCCAACTTAAACTTTCCACCCAGTCACCTCCTGTCTCCAACAACTTTGAAAGTAACTTTTCCTTTTACACTGATTCTTCTCTTCTCTTTGCTTTCATTACTTTCTTAAGTCCATCTCATCTTATTTCCATTTGTATTCTATCTTATACCAAATAGATTTTCCACAAGGGACAGGTACCTATATAGCATATATTCTGCTCTGGCATCATTGTTCCAGAACAAGGAACACTACATCTCTTTCACAAGATTCTAGATTATCTGAGAGGTTGAGCATCTTTTCTCTAATGGCACAAGCTCATTCCTCAGCCATGTTCTACACACACTGTTAGGTGACAATGACTAGTGCCCTAGTTCCATTTAACCCTTTACCATCAATTAACTTTTACAAAGAGATTTACTTCCAAGATATAATAAGAATAAATGCACAAATATTTACTCCCTAGTAACTCAGGAATACATTTGGGAAAAGTGTGACACTTTTCCCAAAGACAGAGGTGGGAAGGAGGAGAATGTTAAATGAAACAAACTTAAATCAGTTCCAAATCTATGTAGCATCAGACCCACCAACTTCATAATTATTTATCACAGCTCAATTGGTCTGAGTTCAGAAGAGTATTCAAAAAGGTCACTATTTGCTCCTCAGGATAACACTAAGCTGATTGTAAATTATAAGACACTGAGATATTGGACTGGCTAGATATTTAGTGTCCTGACCTAATGGGTCACATGTCAGCTTTTGTGGGAAGGGACTTACAGTATTGTAAGTGTATGACATCAGTAAATAAATCGTTAAGAGACAGCAGCTAAAAAAAGAGATCAAAGCTAAGGTCTTTTTAAAGACCTTGCCAGTTCCATTTTTGTCAGTGTAGCCAATTAAAGAGGATTGTAAAAAATAAAATGGATATAAAAAGATAGATTTTAAAATATTATGGTTTTAAAAGATTTATTAATAGCCATTAGAAAAATGAAGCCACGTGCCATATTAAGAGTTAGTTTGAAAGATCGGCCATATCTCCAACCACCATGCTGCTTCAGCCAGAAAAGAGAGTGTGCCCTTCCAGGCACTTTTATTCTTCTCTCTTAGTTATTACACTTCCTGACTATGTGATTACACAAGAGGAATCATAGGAAATGTAGTTTGAAAGAGCCCTGAATGTCCACAGGAAGTTTAGATCAGGGACCTCAAAATTAGTTCAAGTACCCCAAATTTCCAATATCACAGGATGCTATCCATCATGTGGTTACCAACCAGGAGCCAGTTACAGAATGTTAACAAATGCTGCAACACCTTTCCAAAACAGTTCTGTCACACAACTTCCTCAGAAAACTATTCTCAAGTTTCCTCTTCATGGGAAGACACCATCAGCAAGTGGTATTAGCATTACTTCTAATAAAGAAAGCATAACAAAAATAGAGGAAAGGCAAACCCAGGTAAGGGCTTGGTGCTGCCATTATATTTAAAGAAATACTCTTCAATTCGTTTCAACAAATATTTACCAAGAGCTTCAAGTCTCCCACATTAGATTTCACACCAAAGCTATTTCTGTTATTTTGTAGTAGTAAACTGAAAAGAGGAGAAAAGCCTTGAAAAGTTGTTTTTCTCATTACCCAGAGATCTTTCACAGTTTCCTAACAATACAGTTCTGTCTCCTTGTTGCAGGCAATACTATAAAATCTGTCCAAATCTCCTTTAGAATCACCAAAGCACTATGCCTCAATATCCTAGTGACAATGAAAATGATTCTCAACAGCACAGCAGTACTGATATCTGCATTTTCCTTCCTACAAAGAGTAGAAATTCAATCTTTTTGGTTTCTGTTTTGTTTGACAAACTCAGTAAGCCCAATAGAGAGGACTAACTTCTCATTTTCAGGAGTATCTGCCCTGACATATTTCTAGAGCTTCAACTTATTTAAGTGGTAAGTAGACATTAAAAAATGACTTCTTTTTCAATATATTTTTTCCATACTATTCTAGACTGTAGAAAGACAGCTGGAAACAATTCCAAGTTTTCAGCTCTATGTAGGACATGATATATAATTTGGGGGAAATGTGCCAAATGAAAACTAACGCTTCTTCACAATGCCTACTCTATCTGGGTTGAATGCAAAAATATGGCAACCATTTTGGTAACATTTTAAGATTTAGAATCATAATATCCCTTTAATTGTCAATAGTCAATAAACAATTATTAAGCACTTACAATTGAGGATATAAATATAGGGGGTGGAGGAGGAAGAGTCTCTGACCTCAAGGAGCTTGCAGTCTAATATGGAAAGAACATGGGGGTATGGTGGAGAAGTCAGAGAAGCCCCAAAATAGGTGAGAAATGAAGAGATATCTAAACTGTACCATCTCTTTAAATGGAAATTTGGAGTTCATGGCCCCACTCCCTAATCAAAGAAGCAAAGGTAGAGGAGGTAGAGTCCCAAGACTGATGAGATCTTACAGGATGTGAGGTTATCCCAGCAATGAGCTTATTGGGGGCAAGGTGAAGAAGTCAGTCAAAGAATTTCCAAAGTAGAGCAGCCAGGTGAAAAATGAGGAGATACCAACAAAGTAATGCATTAACAAAAGAAAAAAAAAGTTAATGCAGTCTTGGGCTACATCTATAAAAAGTATAGGTACCTCGGGGAGAGGGGGGGGCAGGCTGGTAAGTGACTGAGTGGACTGAGAGTTAGACCCAGAGATGGGAGGTTGTAAGTTAAATCTGGTCTTAGACACTTCGCTACTGTGTGACCCTGATCAAGTCACTTAACCCCCATTGCTTAACTCTTACAACTCTTCTGCCTGGGAAGCAATACACAGTAAGAGTTTTAAAAAAAAAGTATGTGCCACCTAGGTGGCACAGTGAATATTAGGAAGAACTGAGCTCAATCTGCCTTCAGACACTTTACTGTGAGACCCTAGGCAAGTCACCTAATCTCTATCTGCCTTAAGTTTCTTCAACTATAAAATGGCAATAAGAATAACACCTACTTCAGAAGATCACTGTGAGGAGCAAATAAGATTTATAGAGTGCTTAGCATAGTGCCTGGCACCTATAAGGTATTTAATAAATGCTATTCCCTTCCTTGACCCTAGTTTCTAAAATAAGAAAGGTGATAATCTCTGCCCTAGAGTAGAATCTAGTTCTAGGAACATTCTAAAATGGACAAGATGGAGTATTTCTAGAAGAGGGTCATCAACAATTGAAGATCAATTGAAGAAGCTAGGTTTGTTTAGTATAGAAAAGAGAAAATTAGAGGGTGAGAATTGGGGAAAGGCACACAGGACATGACTGTAATCTTCAAATATTAGAAGGGTCATCTGTAGAAAAGACCTTAGATTTTTTTTCTACTTAGACCCAAAAGATAGAAGTTACAAGGAAGCAGATCTCAGATATATGTAAGGAAAAACTTCTTAACAATTAAAAATACCAAAAAATAGAATGGGATGGGATGGCTCAGGGAAAGGAGAATTCTTCATTATTCCATTTAAGTCTGAGCAGATACTTGCCAGGAATATTGTTAGTTGAATTTATGTTCTGGGGAGAGCTTTGTACCATCTGATCTCCAAATTCTCTTCCAATTCTTCAACTCCATGTGTCTATGATGAGAGAACCAGGATTCTTCTCCAAGAAACAGATTTAAATGAATGAATAAACGAAAAAGTATTTATCATATTAAAAGTTTTAAGTGCATACATAGTTCTCTAGGACCTGACACGAAGCTATTTTCCTGGACTTCATCTACTATTTCTTTTTATTTTTAAACTTGTGACAGATTCTTTTTTGCATAAACAAAACACTAGAAATATATGGCACTCATGGAGAAACAAAGATAGATTCCTTCAAATATTCTGTTTCAAGGGCACAAGGGAACATCCAAAATTATAATTATTCAAGGCCCAAAATACCATGGATTGTACTTTTCACTTAAATTTTATTTTTAAAAGGTCACAATCATGTTGAAATCTATAAATAGGAGGGAGAATAGGCTAACACACAGTTACAACTTCAAAAAGTGTTTTGTTTGCTTCTGTAGAGCTCTAGAGTCACCTTGACAAAGGAGCATGGTCCTTGCCCAACACAAATGCTATTATTAATTGGTATTCAAGTAGAATGTAGGGAAGTTGCAGTTGCAGATCACAGGGACTGTCAGACTTAAGGGATATCTTTTTCCCATTCACTCATTCTCCAAAGAATCATACTTGCTCCTAGATTGTGCTGGCCAATTGTATCTCATGCATAGTGGAAACAATAGAGAGCCTGCTTTAATGAATGACCAAACAACCAAAATGGCATCTCCCTTTTTTGCTCTAAAGCAGTGGTTCCCAAACTTTTTTTGGCCTACCGCCCACTTTCCAGAAAAAAATATTACTTAACCCCCTGGAAATTAATTTTTTTTAATTTTAATAGCAATTAATAGGAAAGATAAATGCACCTGTGGCCATCACCACCATCCTGGATTGCTGCAGCACCCACCAAGGGGCGGTAGCGCCCACTTTGGGAATCACTGCTCTAGAGTAAACAACCTCCATATAAGCTTCTCAATGGGTTCCATAATAGGTTTCTTGGTTATTTTTCACTTGTTTCAATCATGTTTGAGTCTTCATGACCCCATTTTGGGTTTTCTTAGCAAAGATACTAAAGTGAATTGCCATTTCTGTCTCTAGTTCATTTTACAAATGAGGAAACTGAGGCAAACAAGGTTGTGACTTGCCCAGAGTTGCATAATTAGTGTCTGAGGTCATATTTGAACTCAGGAAGATAAATCTTCTTGACTCCATGGCCAACATCCTATTCACTGTGCCACTCATAATAACTGTTTCTTTCTAGCATTTCTGCAAATAAAAACCAAAAGCATTCACTGTGTCGACTTATACAGGTGAGGTAGGATAACTGTCCATCATACAGATTACATTGCCCTACTTGTTCTGAAAGGATTTTTATTTGTCACTCATATGACTACTTGTCCTGAAATGACCTATGTTGGTACATGCACTGTAAGGTGTCTGGCCAATATTGATCCTAGATTTTTATATGTTGTTAACCTACCTATCCTTCATTTCTATCTTAAAAGTCCATATAATCCATGAAGCCTTTCCCAACTTTCCCAGCTTTCAATATCCCCCTCCTACTCCTAATTCTTATAGCACTGATGATACCCAAAATATACAAGCACACACATATATCACTTATTCCACATTTAATTATGTACAACCACATTTCATGTTTCTTCTCCATGACTGGAGTTCTTTAATGGCAATTAAGTTCAGTACAATTGGCCAAAAATTTATTAAATGTTTTCTTGTTCAGAGTACTATGCTAGGAACTAGAGAAAATACCAAGTTTAGATGTTCATTGTCCCACAACCTCCCTCCCAAAGATTCTAGACTCAGGAGAATTTTATCCCAAATAGGTCTTTCTTTTGTTGATTGTGCTCTTGTGACTTTTCAAGAAAACCTCTCAGGTTTGGCATATTTTATGTAATTCTTGCTTTATTTACCAAAAGCATTCCTTACTACAGAAAATGTATGATGCAAATGACTCACCAGAAACTATAAATAAATGAAAAAAGAAATATAAAACCCTGAAATATCCCATTAGACTCTCTCTCTCCCCCAGGAAAAAAAATACTCCATGGATCTGCTGAACTCATCATTCACTTTAACATCAGATCTATACATTGTGCAAGGAGCTCACAGAAATATCATAGAGGAATGGCAACATCCAGATATTCTGGACAATTATGAAATAAATGACTAGTTCTGCAGTTATAGAGATTTTATTGACGTTCCTCTTTTCTTCTCTGAAAAGCTGGTTATTTAGACAATCTCATTCCTCAGGGATGCTAGTGTCTGATCCTAATGCTAAAGACCTCTCAAAAGGTCATCAAGTCTAACACCCCCTGCCTTTTTTACAAATGAAGAAATTGAGACCTAGAAAGACTAATTGGTTGACTTTGGGTCATATGGGTAGTAAGTGGCAGTCAGGACTTAACTCTAGATTCCTAAGGGTCTGGTTTATAACCTAAATTTCTCACCTATCCGAGAGGTATTTATCTTGTTATATCTTATATATGACTCTAGGCTAGATACTCTCTCCACTATGCTACCTAGTTGTCCTCACTACCAATTGCCTATTAGACATTTGGGAGAGGCCTGTTGACTAGATGATTAACTGAATGTCTTGTAGACATCTCTAGTTCAATATGTCTAAAATAAATTATCTTTCCTCTAAACTTTTCTAACATCCTCCCATTAATTCAGGCTTGTAATCTTGGTGTCATTCTCTTCTCTTCACTCTCCTCACATAGCCACCATCCTCATGTAGGCACACATCACTTCTTATATGGACTATGGAAGTAACTTTCTAATTGGTCTCCTTACCTCTAGTCTCCTTCCATCACAAGCTCTTCCTCACTCAACTGACTCAAAGTTATTTGAGTTAAAAAATAACTCAAAGTTATATTTCAAAAATGCCTCACTCCAGGCAATTCTCAGTTAAAGAAATCAAAACTATCAATAAGCACATGAAAAAGTGTTTTCTAAATCTCTTATAATTAGAGAAATGCAAATCAAAACAACTCTGAGGTACCACCTCGCACCTAGCAGATTGGCTGAAATTACAGCAAAGGAAAGTAATAAATGTTGGAGGGGATGTGGCAAAATTGGGACATTAATGCATTGTTAGTGGAGTTGTGAATTGATCCAACCATTCTGGAGGGCAATTTGGAACTATGCCCAAAGGTCTTTAAAAGACTGCTTGCCCTTTAATCCAGCCATACCACTGCTGGGTTTGTACCCCCAAAGATAATAGGGGGAAAGACTTGTACAAAAATATTTATAGCCACGCTCTTTGGGGTGGCAAAAAAATGGAAAACGAAGGGAAGCCCTTTGATTGGGGAATGGCTGAACAAATTGAGGTATCTGTTGGTGATGGAATACTATTGTGCTAAAAGAAATAATGAACTGGAGGAATTCCATGTGAACTGGAATGACCTCCAGGAATTGATCCAGAGTGAAAGGAGCAGAACCAGGAGAACCTTATATACAGATTGTAATGGACTTCTCTACTAGCAGTGGTCCAAAACATTTCTGAGGGACTTATGAGAAAGAACACTATCCACATCCAGAGAAAGAATTGTGGGAGCAGAAACACAGAAGAAAAACAATTGCTTGAACACATAGGTTGATGGGGATATGATTGGGGAAGCAGACGATCACCCTACTGCAAATATCAGTAAGATGGAAATAGGTCTTGATCAATGACACACATAAAACCCAGTGGAATTGCATGTTGGCTATGGGAGAGGAATGAGAGGAGGGGAAGGGAAAAATATGAATCATGTTACCATGGAAAATTTTTCATAATTAATCAATAAAAATAATTTAAAATAAAATAAATTTTTAAATGTCTCACTCCTCCCCTCTACTCAATTAACTTCAGTGACTTCCTATTTCTTATAGGATCAAATACTATCTTCTTTGTCATTTAAAACTTATTCAAAGGTTGATCCCTTCCTACCTTTCCATTCTTAAAGTGGAAACTCAGTTATTCTCTCTGATCTAGCCAGAGTAACCTACTTGCTGTTCTTTGCATATGACACCCCATCTCCAAACTTGATCCTTTTTCACTATGTCTTATGCATAGATCTTCTTCTTTATCTCTATCTCTTAGTTTCCCTGATTTCCTTCAAAACCAAGTTCAAATTCCACTATAGTCAGGGGACCTTTCCCAATCCCCTTAGCTACTATTGCTTTCCTTCCCCACCCCTTCCTATCTCTAATGTGTGTATGTGCATGTGTACATATGCACCTATGAGTGCATACCTATAATATGTATTTATGTATGTATCCTAGGTTAAATATATAGTCTAGGTTTAATTTGGTTGGATGAGGACCACCAGATGACAACTAAAAGGATACCAATGCAGCTTATTTTCCATCAAGATTACCACTTCCCACATATTCCATAAATGAATATTTATATAGAAGTATATATAATATATGCCTACATATGTATATATATCATCACCTTTCATCTAATAAAAAGTGAGATTACTTTCCATCTATTATACATATGTAAGTACATATTACATATGCATAAAAATATATATCTTATGTACTTCTAATTCTTTTCATGATTGACTCCCTTATTAGAATATTTTCATCTTTTTAATATTTTTCATCTATTTTTCAATATTTTGACTTTTATTATTCCTTGGAGTTTTCATGATCATTAGTTTCTATTTGGTACATTCTGATTTTCAAGTAATTGTTTTATTTGGGAAGATCCAAGCTGTAAATTATCTCTTCATATCTTTCTTCCTTGGCTCTCATTTCTTTTTCCATTTTTCTACTCTTCTCATTTAGTTTTTCAAATCATTTTTAGTTCCTTTTAATTCTTTCTTTCACTTTTCTTTTTTTTAAACCCTTACCTTCCACCTTGGAATCAGTACTGTGTATTGGTTTCAAGGCAGGAGGGTGGTAAGGGCTATGCAATGGGGGTTAAGTGACTTTCCCAGGGTCACACAGCTAAGGAAGTATCTGAGGCCAGATGTGAACCTAGCTTCTCTTACTTTTCTAGAAATTCTTGTTGGACTTGTGTTCAGTACCGTTATTTGAAGGCCTCCTTTATGTACAGTTTTGAGTAATTCTCTTATTCTGGGTTTGTGTCTTGAGCTTCTGAATCACCATCATAGCTTTTATTTTTTCAATTATTTATATATCTGTAATTACATATTTATATATTATGGTCGTATAGTTATAATAAATATGTTAATATTTATAGTGGAATTCTTTTGTTAGCTGATTCTTCCAAACTACTTCTTGTCTTTGAAAATTGGAGTACTATATTCTGTGCAATTTAGGGAGTGAAAGAGTTGAGATTCTGACCTGAGTTTCTCTCTGCTGAGGCCAGCGAAGTCACAGAGTGGGGCAGGGTTCTGAAGAGGGGCAGCTCAGCATGCAAGGCTGCTGAAAGGAGGAAGCAGTCTGGGAAGTCTGGTGGTTGAAGCAGCTGTAAACTTGGCTAAGAGATAGTGTGTATTTATTAGAAAATCAGGGCACATAGCTATGTGACTTGGAAAGGAAAGGTAGGGGGGAGGGGTGAACAATGGGAACAAACAGGGGAACAATCAAGGGAGAATAGGTGACATAATAAGGTGCCTTTTGGGTCTGGGGACATAAGCATAAGTATACATCGTTTATGACATCCTGATCATAAAGGTGGGTAAGTTACCTAGCTTGAGAAACCTAGTGATGTTTGAGAAGCAAACAGGAGGTATCCTTCTGTGCTAAGACCCTTATCATAAAACTAGTGTAAATATATTCAAAACTAGAGGCAGAAGATCTTTTGTTTATTCAGCCGCCAGCCCTGCAAAGGTGGAATTCCTCATGTAATCTTTGACCTGTGGTCTCTCTAGGAATTTGGGGTGTACAAGGGACCCAGTGCTGGTACCTATCACATCTTTCTTACAGATAAAAGGTCAGGAATTTATTCATGGAATATTTAACTCATGAAGTCTCCTGGAGTTGTCATGAACCAGATAGTGCTTTTGCAAAAATACCTTGTTTGTCCCTGGATCAGTGTTTTTGCAATGAATCTAGAGTGACATCTTCAGGTTATTCATGTGTATGTCTTTCGTTGTGACATCCTCCCCTCAAATCCTTCTGCTCATTTCATAGTTCAGATTGGGGGCTTTTAGTTTTCAGCACTCCCAAAGGGGTGTGATCCTCAGTGAGGTCTGCTTATTACCTCTGAAAGTCCCCAACCCATCTTTGGGTCTGTTAGCCAAACTCCTATTTGAGAGTTAAAGTAGACTGAAGCTGGACCCAGCTACTATTAGTCCACTGGGATACCTTTCAATTACAAGAGTAATTGAACTTCAGGCTTCCTTTTGGTCTGGAAGCCCTGCCTTTCTTATTCCAGTACTGGTTTCCATACAGGGATTGAGGCTGAATCTCTGTTTTGATTCTAGAACCAGAGCAGCAGAGCTCCCATTTGCTTCTGCAATTTGGTCTTTGCTCAGTAAGCAGTTAATACCTATCCTTGTGACTATTGCTTTGGAGATGTGACCCAGAACAGAATGGTGGCTTTTGAAGCTACCAAATGGTATCCATTCTTGAAATAGTTCAAGGATACCCTTGGATCTCTTTCTGCCCTGGTCACTTGTGTCTTGGCCCTCTTTCAATCTCTGGGCTCCAGAATGCTGTGCAGCCAAGATGCTCCTAGTTAAGTCTACAGACCTCTATATTTGTTTACCTAATATTCCCTTGGCTAGAAATATGACTCACTGTGACTTTTCTGATCAAATTTTAGTACATTTTCTAGATTTTTTTATGGAAGAGCATTGGTGGGAAGCTTGGCCTCCCCTTGCTCTAAAATCTTGACTCTTCCTCCCAAGCACTTGATAAAAACTTGTTAAATGATTGATGAATGTAGACTGGAAAATCATGATCTCATAAATATCATTATCCTTAGGAATTATGATGACCCATAGGCATAGGGGACAGACAATTAAAATGCAGTCAAGAGAGAGAGGGTCATGTGTGGAAGAAGAAGGACAGAGTTAAATTGTAGTATGCCTGGAAGGGAGCAAAGAATTAGAAGACTGGAAAAGTAAGAAATGACCATGTTGTAAAGGGTTTTAAAAGCCAAACAAAGACCTTTATACTTGATACTGAAGGCAATAATGAGCCACTAGAATTTACTGAATAGAGGATTGTAATGTGCAAGATATCTGCCCTTAAGGAAGATTATTTTTGTCATTTGGGTGAAAGATGGATTACAGTGGGGAGGAACTTGCTGCAGGAAGATTACCCAAGCTAGCTATTTCAAAATCTAGACATGAAAGTATAAGGGCTTATACTGGGGTAGTGGCTATGTTTTTGGAGTGAAGGGAAGTATACAAGAGATGCTGTGAAGGTAGAAATGACAAAACTTGGAAAACAGATTGAATAGGCCAAGTGAGAATGATAAGTCAAGGATGGCATTGAGTTTGTGAGCCTAAATGACTGGGAGGAGAATATTATCCTTGACAGTAACAGGAAAGTTCAGAATTAGGGATGGTTCAGGAAGAAAATAATGAGGTCTCTTGGACAGGTTAAGTTTAAGATGTCTGTGAAATAGTGAGAACTTCAAGTATCAATTGAGAGTGGGAAACTGAGGTCAGGAAGAAGATTAGGGCTGGAAAAATAGATCTAAGAATCATTTAAATAGGAAAAATTGAATTCATGGGATTTAATGAAAGAGTACATAGGTAGAAGAGAATAGAGTCCAAAATAGAGGCATGGCCTGGAGGAGATGCAGAAAAGGAGATGAAAAAAAATAGATCAAATAGGAGGAGAACCAGGAGAGATCAGTGTCACAAAAAAAACTAGAAAGAAGGGGGCAGCTGGGTAGCTCAGTGGATTGAGAGCCAGGCCTAGAGACAGGAGGTCCTAGGTTCAAATCTGGTCTCAGACACTTTCCAGCTGTGTGACCCTGGGCAAGTCACTTGACCCCCATTGCCTACCCTTACCACTCTTCTGCCTTGGAGCCAATACACAGTATTGACTCTAAGACGGAAGGTAAGGGTTAAAAAAAACTAGAAAGGAGAGAATATCCAGGAGAAGAGGGTGTTCAATATAGTCAAATTCTGCAATGTATGAAAAAAAGAATTGGGATTCAAAAAAGTCATTGTATTTATCCATTGGTAACTCTGAAGAGAGAAATTTCAGTTTAATCATGATGTTAGAAGCCAGATTACAAAGGGTTTAAAAGGGAATAAAAGGAAAGAAATCAGAGGTACCAACTATAGTTGGCCTTCTCAAGAAGTTTAAGCCATGGAAGAAAGAAGAGATAGCAGGAAGAGAGTTAGCTATAGCTAGCAGGAATAGATAGATCAAATGAGAATTTTTAAGGATTAAAGAACAAATATGTTCATAGATAGCAGGGAAGAATCCACTGGATAGGGACAAATTGAAAATTAGTAATAGTTTGGGGATAATAGAAAGACAATATTTTTGGAAAGTCAGAAGGGTACATCTACAGGGACAAGTGGCATAATTGGCAATTAGGCAAACTGACATAATTGGTTTTACCAAGAGTTCCCCTAATATAAATATTTGTTAACATTTCTCTTTTTCTTTGTATTCTACACAATCCCTAATAAATGTACAGTTTCCTCACCTATAAAATGAAAACATAGTTCCTTCCTCCCAAAGTTGCTGTGATGATCATATGAGATAGTATTTGTTAAGCACCTTGCACAATATCTGGCAAATAGTGCCATATGAATGATAACTGTTATTATTATGTTATTATTAAAATAATTAAAATAATTGGTGAAAGACTTCTTAGTCTTCTATTTGAAGTAAACATGAAGTTAGCCTGAGAACTCAGGATGTAGAATGAGCCATTATCAATGAAGGAATTCATTCTGCCTGGATGTTACTAGGGCTTTCTTTTTATTTTCCTTTCTTTTTCCTCTTTCATTTTTTGAAGGAAAAATAAAGTATTGATCATTTTAAGTAATTTAACACCATCAAATCTTTTATTGTTAGGTATCTGTGCAAATGTCTTATCAACAATCCTTCTTACCTTTCAGTAGAATCTTACTCTTTACAGATAAGGACTATTTGAGCTTATTGACTTGCGAGTAAAAGAAAATAAAATCAGTAGACTTATTTATTTGGTGTACCTTACATACAAATGTAGTAGCACAAAAAGCTCCTAAACAAATGGTAATTTTTTTTTCTTTTGGTATTCACTCTCTTTTGATACAAGGTCTTAAGCTATTTTTTACCATTTAATTTTTATTACTTAAAATGATCAATAGTTAGATATCCATTTTGAGGTGCCATCAGAACCTGTGAGTGGAAATAGATGTCCAACAAGAAACTGGAGATATGAGATATGAGGCACAGGATCAAGCTTGAATGGTTAGATCCAATTCAGTTCAACAAATGCTTATTAAGTGGTCACTAATTTAATTAGTCACCACTAATTAAGTGGTCCTCACAAAGAGGAATAAGAAAGAATCTACCTTCAAGAAACTGTTATTCTGAACTTCCGGGTTAAGATGGCAGCAGAGTAGAAGCAGCTGCTTAACCTCTCCTAACCCACACATACAGAACTCCTCAAAGGACATAAAAACAAACCCAGAAAAATGAAGGGACCCCACAACAGGGCACAGCATTGAAGGTATGTAGGATTGGGGCATTTCCATGCTAAAAGGGGGTGAAATAGCTCTCACTAAAATGCAAGCTGAACAACCTCCTTTTCCCCCAAAAAACCCTCCATAGTGCCAAAGCCAGCACACAAGAAATAGAGCAAGTTTGGGGCATTCATTAAGTTCTTGGCAGATACATGGGATCACCAGGGCCTGCTCCTGAGAGCAGCAAGACTTAAGACCCCAAGAGGCTAAAGAACTGGACTTTGAACCCAGACCTTGAGCACAGGCGCAGTCATTGAGCGCAGGTGCGAATGTGGTCCTTGAGCAAAGGCATGAACTTTGGGTGGGGACCCAGTGCAGAGGGGTGCATGACTGTGGACGCAGTGCCCTGAGACTGTTAAAGAAGTTTCAAGAAGAGGAGCAATCAAGGGGACCACCAAGTGGCTTGACCCTGAGTACAACTAGACTTGAGACCTCAGGAGCCTAAAGACTGCAGACCTAACCTGGATGTGAGAATAAAGCTGAAAGGATGCATGGCGATGTAATAGGATAGGCAGAGAGCCTGTCTGCCTCACCCAGACTTCTGACTGAAAAAGAAATAATAATAATGGCAAGCCAGGCACAAGAACCCCAAAAGGGAAAAATCAAGAAGAAATTTTAACACTCCACAACTTTTACACAGATAAAATCCAGACAACAGAGCAAACAGCAGAGGAGAACAAACAAGTAATCACATCCAAACCTTCCCAAAAAAATGAAAATTGGTCACAAGCTCTTGAAGAGTTCAAATCTGAGATCATGAAAAAGATGCAAGAGATTTGGCAAGAAAAGTGGGGAATAGCTCAAAAGGAAATTAACAGGTTAAAAGACAGAAACTCCCAACTGGAGAAAGATGCCCCCAAATCAAAAGAATTGATAAGCAAATTAGAGACCAAAATCAAACAGCTAGAAAACAGGATAGACCAAATCAAAAAAGAAAATCAAAATTTTACAGCAGAAAACCAGTCTCTAAAGACCAGAATTGGGCAAGTAGAAGCCAATGATCTCTCAAGACAGCAAGAACAAATAAAACAAAGTCAAAAGACTGATAAAATAGAAGGAAACGTGAAATATCTCACTGAGAAACTGACAGATCAAGAAAACAGATCTAGAAGAGACAATTTCAGAATCTTTGGTCTTCCTGAAAAAGCAGAAATTAATAGAAATTTGGACTCCATACTATAAGAAATTATACAACAAAACTGCCCTGAAGTTCTTCAACAAGAAGGCAATATAGACATTGAAAGGATCTATAGATCACCCTCTACACTAAACTGTATTCACTATTATAGTAATTAGAAGAATTATTCATAGGGAGAGGTTGGAGTACTAAATGGTCTAAGATGATACAGGTCGGGGAGAGAGGGGGTGATGGCACCAAGAGAAATTTGAATGAATGAGAAAAATAGGATATTATTCTATACCACACAAAGGGGGCATGGAAAGGGGAGGGGATGAACACTATTATAAGAAGGAGAGGAAGAGAGCATTAAGAGGTAATATTTAAACCTTACTCTCAGCAGAATTAACTCTAAGAGGGAAGAGTAGCTATATCCATTGCTATATAGAATTCTATCTAATCCTACTGAGAAAGTCAGATGGGATAAACCAAGGGGAGCAGGGGAGTGGGAAGGTCAAAAAAGGAAGGGGAGGAAAGGGAGGAGGGAATTCACTAGGCCTTAAAAAATAAAAAGAGGGGAATGATGAGGGAGGAGGTGGAAAAGGAAATAATTCAAGGGAGGGGTCAAGGGGGACTGGTTTAAAACAAACCACTGTTTAAAAGGAAATAGCATAAGAAGAAGGGATAGAACTAGGAGAAGATACCAAAATGTTGGGGAATACACAACTGATAATTATAACTCTGAATGTGAATGGGATGAACTCACCCATAAAATGGAAGGAAATAGCAGAGTAGATTAGAAACCAAAATCCTACCATATGTTGTCTACAAGAAACACATATGAGGCAGGTACACAGGTTTAAGGTCAATGGCTGGAACAAAATCTTTCGGGCTTCAACTGAGAAAAAGAAGGCAGAAGGAGCGATCATGATTTCTGACAAAGCTGAAGTAAAAATAGATCTGATTAAAAGAGACAGGGAAGGTAATTACATCCTTTTAAGAGGCAGTATAGATAATGAGGAAATAACAGTACTCACATGTATGCACCAAATGGTATAGCATCCAGATTCCTAAAGGAGAAACTGGCAGAGCTCAAGAAGGAAATAGATACTAAAACCATACTAGTGGGAGATCTAAATATTCCTCTTTCAGATCTAGATAAATCAAACCAAAAAATAAATAAGAAAGAGATAAGAGAGGTGAATGAAATCCTAGAAAAATTAGATTTAAAAGATATGTGGAGAAAAATAAATAGGGACAAAAAGGAATACACCTTCTTTTCAGCTACACATGAATACATTCACAAAGATTGACCATGTAATAGGACATAGAAACATTGCAAATAAATGCAAAAGTTTATAAATAGTAAATGTAACCTTTTCAGATCATAATGCAAGAAAAATAATAATTACAAATTAGAGAAGGCACAGATCAATGAACTGTGCATGCAAATTAAAAAACTAGAAAGGGAACAAATTTAAAATCCCTAGTAAAGACCAAATTAGAGATAATAAAAATTAAAGTAAAAATGAATAAAATTGAAAGTAAAAGAAGTATTGAATTAATAAATAAGTCTAGAAGCTGGTACTTCGAAAAAACAAACAAAATTGACAAAGTACCGATCAATCTAATTTTAAAAAGGAAAGAAGAAAACCAAATCATCAGTATCAAAGATGAAAAGGAAGACCTTACCTCTAATGAAAAGGAAATCAAGGCAATAATTTAAAACTATTTTGCCCAATTATATGGCAATAAATATAGCAACTTAGGTGAGGATGAATATTTACAAAAATATAAATTGCCTAGGTTAACAGTAGAAGAAATTGAATACTTAAATAATCCCATATAAGAAAAAGAAATTGAACAAGCCATCAAAGAACTCCCTTAGAAAAATTCCCCAGGGCCAGATGGATTCACAAGTGAATTCTATCAAACCTTCAAAGAACAACTAATTCCAATACTATACAAACTATTTGACATAATAAGCAAATAATGAGTTCTACCAAACTCCTTTTATGATGTAAATATGGTACTGATCCCAAAGCCAGGTAGATCAAAAACAGAGAAAGAAAACTATAGACCAATCTCCTTAATGAACATAGATGCAAAATCTTAAACAGAATACTAGGAAAAAGACTCCAGCAAGTGATCAAGAGGGTTATTCATTATGATCAGATGGGATTTATACCAAGACTGCAAGAATGGTTCAACATAAGGAAAACCATTCACATAACTGACTATATCAATAAGCAAACCAACAAAAACCACATGATTATCTCAATAGATGCTGAAAAAGCCTTTCACAAAATATAACATCCATTCCTATTGAAAACACTAGAAAATATAGGAATAGAAGGACCTTTCCTAAAAATAATAAATAGTATATATCTAAAATCATCAACAAGCATCATATGCAATGGGGATAAATTAGAAGCCTTCCCAATAAGATCAGGCATGAAACAAGGATGCCCATTATCACCTCTATTATTTAACATTGTACTAGAAACACTAGCAGTAGCAATTAAAGAAGAAAAAGAAATTGAAGGTATTAAAATAGACAATGAGGAGACTAAGCTATCACTCTTTGCAGATGATATGATGGTCTACTTAAAATATCCTAGAGAATCAACTAAAAAGCTAGTAGAAATAATCATCAACTTTAGCAAAGTTGCAGGATACAAAATAAATGCACATAACTCACCAGCATTTCTATATATTTCCAACACATCACAGTAGCAAGAGGTAGAAAGAGAAACACCATTTAAAATCACCCTAGACAATATAAAATACTTAGGAATCTATCTACCAAAACAAACACAGGAATTATGTGAACACAATTACAAAACACTTTCCAAACAATTAAAACTAGATCTAAACAACTGGAAAAACATTGACTGCTCATGGGTAGGACAAGTTAACATAATAAAAATGACCATCCTACCCAAATTAATTTACCTATTTAGTTCCATACCTATTAAACTACCAAAAAACTTTTTTACTGAATTAGAAAAAACTATAACAAAGTTCATTTGGAAGAAAAAAAAGATCAAGAATATCAAGGGAAATAATGAAAAAAAAACCTGAAGGAAGGTGACCTAGCAGTACCAGATATTAAAATATACTATAAAGCAACACTCATCAAAATGATATAGTACTGGCTAAGAAAAAGAAGGGAGGATCAGTGGAATAGACTTGGGGTAAATAATGTCAGCAAGACAGTGCATGATAAACCCAAAGAGCCCAACTTTTGGGACAAAAATCCACTATTTGACAAAAACTGTTGGGAAGATTGGAAAACAATATGGGAGAGATTAGGTTTCGATCAACATCTCACACCCTACACCAAGATAAATTCAGAATGGGTGAATGACCTGAATATAAAGTAAATTAAGTGAACACAGAATAGTATACTTGTCAGATCTCTTGGAAAGGAAAGATTTTAAAACCAAGCAAGAGTTAGAAAAAATTACAAAATATAAAATAAATGATTTTGATTATATTAAACTAAAAAGGTTTTGTACAAATAAAAACAATGCAACCAAAATCATAAGGGAAACAACAATCTGGGAAAAAATCTTTAGAACAAAAACTCTGACATAGGTCTAATTACTCAAATATACAAGAAGCTAAATCAGTTGTATGAAAAAATCAAGCCATTCCCCAATTGATAGTGAGCAAGGGACATGAATAGGCAATTTTCAGATAAGGAAATCAAAACTATCAATAAGGACATGAGAAAGTGTTCTAAATCTCTAATAATTAGAGCAATGCAAATCAAAACAATTCTGAGGTATTACCTCACACCTAACAAATTGGCTAAAATGATAGCAGGGGAGAGTAATGAATGTTGGAGGGGATGTGGCAAAATTGGGACATTAATGCATTGCTGGTGGAATTGTGAACTGATCCAACCATTCTGGATGGCAATTTGGAACTATGCCCAAAGAGCAATAAAAGAATGCCTGCCCTTCAATCCAGCCATACCATTGCTGGGATTGTACCCCAAAGATCATAGATAAAAAAGACTTGTACAAAAATATTTATAGCTGCACTTTTTGTGGTGGCAAAAAACTGGAAAATGAAGGGATGCCCTTCAATGGGGGAATGGTTGAACAAATTGTGGCATATACTGGTGATGGGATACTATTGTGGTCAAAGGAATAATAAACTGGAGGAATTCCATGTGAACTGGAATGACCTCCAGAAACTGATGCAGAGTGAAAGGAGCAGAGCGAGAAGAACATTGTATACAGAGACTGTTACATTGTGGTAAAATCAAATGTAATGGACTTCTCTACTAGAAGTAATACAATGACTCAGGACAATTCTGAGGGACCTATGGAAAAGAATGCTACCCACATTCAGAGGAAGAACTACAGGAGTAGAAATACAGAAGAAAAACAACTGCTTGAACACATGGGTTGATGCGGACATTATTGGGGATGTAGACTTGAAATGATTACACCAATGTAACAATCAATAATATGTAAATAAGTCTTGATTGATGACACATGTTAAAACCAGTGGAAATGCACATTGGCTATGGGGGGAAGTGTTTGGGAGGGTGAAGGAGAAAGTAAGAACATGAATCATGTAACCATGGAAAATTTTTCTAAAAAAAATTTTTTTTTTAAGTTAAACCTGAAAAAAAAAAAAGAGTTAAAGTAAGGAGCTTGGCAGCAGGGATCCTGTTAGCTATCTGTATCCTGAAACTTTGGAGACCTTGGGTGTGAACATCAAGCAAGTGGCTGATGAAAGGACAAGTCACTGTAATTGGGTGGACCAATTACAGAGTGCCTTTAACTTTGGTTTGTGGATTTACTAGCTGACCAAGGATTTGTTCTAGTATCTGTAACATCAAGGATTCAGCTTGGAGCAGTATCTCCTGTGGCATGAGAAAGCCCCTTGTCTCCAAAGCTCTTAGCAGCCACTCCTGTTCCAGCCAGACTGTCTGTCTGTGCTAGAGCCAGAGAGAATGGCTACAGCCATTCTAACTGACAGTTGGCTGTGCCTTCTTTATTAGTTTAGTCAAAACCTCTCTCATCTTCCTTCCCTTAACTTTATTAAATGGTTTATATAACTTCCTGTTTCTTTCCTTCTTCACAATCAACAAGGACCCACTAATGTGTAATTTAACCCTGGCTAGAGTTAGAGGGACAGTTGTTCTTAACTGCTACTCTCTCAGTCCTGTCACCACTCATTCCCAAGCACTGTCCTTTACTTGTGGGAGTGGGTGTGATTTCCTTGTGTTGTGTCCTGGCAGTTAACCAACTTACCCAATCATTTCACCTTCTCCCTCTTCTACTTTCCAGTGTTTTATTTACCCACTATAACACACACACAACAAATTACACACACACACACACACACACACACACACACACACGTGTATGTTTTGTGTAGGAGGTGGTGCATAAAGCTAGGTGGATTGTAACAAGGCTGGAGTTAGGAAAGCCTGAATTCAAATCCAACCTCTGACACTAGTTGTGTGGCTTTGTATAAGTTGCCTAACCCTGTTCGCCTCAGTTTCTTCATCTGTAAAATGAGCTAGAGAAGGAAATGGCAAACCATTCCAGTATAACAAAAAAAAATCTAATTTTGTCATAAAGAGTTAGACACAACTGAAACAACTGAACAACAACAAATAATATGTATAGTATGATATCTTTATCACATAAATTTCCTGCCAAGACTTTTTTCTAGTTAAATATTTCCCTTCTAACATAAGCAGCAATGATATGTACGAAATCTTTTTAATTTTATGTAATCAGAATTGTCCATTTTAAGACATTTAAAATATGTTTGCTCACAAGCTTTTCTCTAATCCATACATACAAAAGATAATTCTCCCTCACACTTCTATTTTCTTTATGAGATAACTTTTTCTATTATGTACCTACTGGAACTATTCATAGTATATTGAAGTGAGTTATTATTGGACTAAATTTAATTTCTGCCAGACTGTTTTCCAGTTTTCCCAGAAGTTTTAGTCAAATAGTGAAATCTTCTCCCAGTAGCTGAGTCTAGACTGCTGTATTCATTTGATCATGTAAATTATAAATTGAATCTCTTTTACTGATGGGCCCCACTATTTTTTAACTATTATCAAATCAACTTGATGATTACTAAACTATACTACAAAGCTATACTAGAAAAATATTAGGAATATATTACAGTTTCATATCTGGTACTGATAGCCCCTCTTCCCTCCCCCCCTTCCTTCACAATTTTTAAAAACATCAATTCAAGTTTTTTCCTTTGTTCTTGATATTTTGTTTCTACAGAAGAATTTTGCTATTTTATGAAGTAATACTTTTGGCATTTGGGAAAGAGAAGGGAGCAGGGAAAGAATACATATTTACATAGAACTTATTATGTGCCAGGCACTGTAAACACTTCACAAGTATTCCCATTTGAACCTCACAACACAACTCTGGGAAGTAGGTGCTGTTATTAACATTGAGATTACTAAGATAGCTAAGAAAGGTGAAATGAATTGCCATACAATGGAGAAAATAAAATATTGTGAAAAATAATAACTGCTAATATTAAAAATTTTAAGAAATACTTTTCTTTATTCTCTCTTTATCTGTTGTGATTATTACTTTAAAAGTTTTATATTAGTGATTCAGTTTTCTTCTTTTTATCAAGTTAAATATCAGTATTATCTAATTATTGATAAAATAACTGTTATTAATCTTTAATTCTAATTTTATTTACTAATTCAAGAATTTAGAATTTGCTTCCACTTTTATCTCTTATTTTGAAATTTTACACTTTTTGCTTCTTAGTGCTTTTTCATTTGTTGCATTTCTAGGTTGTTTGTATTTTTAGTTGCATGTTCAGTTCATTTATTTTTTGCTTTTCTCTTTTGAGAAATTAATGAATTTATTTAGAGATAGATATTTTCTTACATGAACTGCTTTGACTGTATTACATAAGTTTAGGTATTTTGTCTTATTATTATTTATTCAATAAAATTATTGTTTCTATAATTTGCTCTTTGATTCACATGTACTTTAGTGTTCTAGTTTTAATCTACTCAGGTTATATTGTTTATGTTATATTATTTTAAGATTCTGTTATTTAATCTACATTTAACTGTGAATCTTTCTTCAAATAATTTTTGGGAATAGTGTTATAGTGCTTTGGTCTATAATGAATTTGTTTAATATTTCTGGGTTTTTCCCATTTCTGCATGAATTTTTCATTTCCTAATATATTATCAATTTTTCTTAACCACTTAGAAATAAATTTTTAAATTTAAATTTCTTTCTATTCTTATGCAATAATTTCCAGAGGTCAATCACATCTAAATTTTCTAAAATTCTATTCAGACCTTTAAATGTTTTCTATTTTTAATAGATTTACTTAAATTTGAATGAGGAATATATAAATTCCTAATAATTTTCATTTTGCTACTTTTTGCAATTAAACTTGTCTTTTCTTTTAGGTATTTAGATAGTGACTATATATCTAGTATGGATACTATTTCATTATGTTTAACCATTATGCCCTTTCCTGAGTTATGTTTTTTAGTCATGTCTAATTTTGCTATGGTCTTGACTGAAATCATGATGTTACCTGAGATTTTTTTGGATCCACCTATGATATAACAATTCTGCTTTTGCCCCTCAGTTTTACTCTGGATGAATTTTATGTTTTGAATGAGTTTCTTATAAACAACATAGGGTTGGATTATGATTTCTAATCTGTCCTTCCACTTTCCTTTGTTTTATAGGTAAAATTCATCCCTTTAACATTCGTGGCTATGATTTTCTTTCCTTAAATTGTTTATTTATTTATTTAGAATGTTTTTCCATGGTTACATGATTGATTCTTCCTCCCCCTTTTCTTCCCCAATCCTAGAGCTAGCTGATAAGCAATTCCACTGGGTTATACATGAATAATTGTTCAAAACCAATTTCCATGTTATTCCATATTTGTAATAGAGTAATCTTTTAACACCAATACTCCAATCATATCTCCATCGAATCATGTGAGCAATCATGTGTTTTTCTTCTGCATTTCTACTCCCATTGTTCTTTCTCTGGGTATAAATGATGTTCTTTCTCATAAGTTCTTCAGGATTGTCTTAGATCATTGCATTACTGCTAGTAGAGAAGTCGATTACAATCGATTGTGCTACACGATGTATCGATCTCTGTGTACAATGTTCTCCAGGTTCTGCTCATTTTGTTCCACATCAATTCTTAGAGCTCTTTCTAGTTGACATAGAAATCCTCCAGTTCATTATTCCTTTTAGCACAATAGTATTCCATCATCATCAGATACCACAATTTGTTCAGTCATTCCCCAATCAATGGACACTCCCTCATTTTCCAATTTTTTGTCACCACAAAGAGCATAGCTAAAAATATTTTTGTACAAGTATTTTTTTATTATCTTTTGGGGGTATAAACCCAGTAGTGGTATGGTTGGATCAAAGAGCAGACAGTCTTTTAAAGCATGACTATGATTTTCAATTACATTTTTCTTGTATCATATTCTATGTTTCCTTTCTTTGGCCGAAAACTCCTTTTAGAGAAAAAAAATGGCAAAACGTTGGGATTTTTGATAGTTATCTAAAATTGGGATTTAACTGATAGTTCCTTTGCCCTTCTCATCCAATTGCTGGGTTTTAGCCTTTCTTTCTCTTTTAACAACCTACTTAATCCATCATAAAAAGGTCAAGTTTGTTTTGCTTATAACTACTCCTTCTCCAGTTCTACTTCCTTAAATATCATTTTTCTCTTTTGAAGAACTATTCATTCTAATTAATACAAGAAAACTTTTTTTAAATTAAGGAGTCTTGCCAAATTATTTCTATGACACTAATATGAACTTGGTACATAAATCAGGGAGAACAAAAACAGAGAAAGAAAATTATTGACAAGTTTCCTTAATGAATATTCATCCAAAAATTTAAATATACAAGCAAAGAGATTACAACATTGCATTGCAAACATCATACACTATGAACAGGCTGGATTTATAGCAGAACTAGAATGTTAGTTCAGTTTTAAGTAGTATCTGTCTAAAACTAAGATTAAGCAATAATGTATTCTGGATAAATTCGAACAATTATATTGTACTAGGAATGTCAGCTCTAGCACTGACTAGAAAAAAATCAAGAGAATAAACTTAGATATTAAGGAAACAAAACTATCATTTTTTATAGATGACATGATGACCTTAACAAACTCTGGAAAGTCAACTAAAAATTAAACAACATCTTCAATGAAGTTGAGGATAAAAAATAAACCCACACAAATCATCAGCCTTTCTATATATTACCAACAAAACCTAGTAAGAAAAGATAGCAAAAAGAAAATTAATTTAAAATCTTCACAACAGTATAAAATGCTTCAGAATCTACCTGCCAAAACATACAGAAATTACATGAACCTAATGACAAAATTCTTCTCACACAAATAAAGACAGATCTTAATAATTGGAGAAATATTAATTGTTCATGGGTAGATAGAGTCAAAGTGGCACAGTGGCCTGCAGTCAAGAAGACTCAGCTTCCTGAGTTCAAATTTACTCAGCTGCCTACTAATTACATGCCCTGAGCAAGTCACTTAACCCTATTTGCCTCAGTTTCCCATGTATAAAATTAGCTGGAGAAGGAAAAGGGAAACTACTTCAATATCTTTGCCAAGAAAATTCCAAAAGAGGTCACCAAAAATTAGACACAATTGAAACTACTAAACAACAACAAAAAGAAAACCAATATAATAAAAATGATAATTATACCCAAATTAATTTACTTATTCAGTGCCATGCCAATCAAATCACCAAAGAATTACTTCATAAAGCCAGAAAAAATAATGAAATTAATCTAAAGAAACAAAAGTTTAAGAATATCAGAGTCAATGGAAAAATGAGAAGGAAGGAAGCCTACCAGTATCAGTTCTCAAACTATACAATAAAGCTATAATCAAAACAATTTGGTATTGGATAAGAAATAGAGTGGTTCCTCAGCGGAATAGATTAGGTACATAATACACAGAAACAAATAAGCACAGTTACCTAAGGTTTGATAAACCTCCAAATCCAAGCTATTAGAAAAAGAATTAACTATTTGACAAAAACTGCCAGGAAAATTTAAAAGTGTTCTGGGAGGAACTGGTCATAGAACAACATCTCACACCACATACCAAAATGAGAGGTCATAACAGCTAAAAATGGGTACTTAAAGGTGATATCACAAGCGAATTAGGAGAGCCTAAGTGAAATTATCTGGCAGATTTATGAATAGGGGAAGAGTTCATGACCAAGTAAAGATGTAAGAGGCTCACAGGTTATAAAATGGATCATTTTTTATAATATGAATTGAAAAGATTTTGTACAAACAAAACTAATTCAGCTAAAATTAGAAGAAAAGCAGGAAACAGGGGTTGGGGGAATCTTTGCAGTAAGTTTCTCTGATATAGGTCTCCTTTCTCAGATATATAGGAAACTGAATCAAATTTCTAAAAATAAGAGCCATTCCTCAATTAATAAATGGTCAGAGGAAGAAATTAAACTTATCAACAGTCATTTTTTCAATGATGCAAATTACTGATAATTTTAGAAATGTGCATTAAAATATCCATCAGATTGACTAAGATGACAGAAAAGGAAAATAACAATGCTGGAAGGGATATGGAAAAATAGGCAACTAATGCACTAAAAATAGGCACACTAATGGAGCTGGGAACTAGTCCAAGCATTCTGGAAAAAAATTTAAAACTATATGCCAAAAGCTATTAAACTGTGCATACCTTTTGACCCAGTAATACTTGCTATCTTAAGAAATCAAAGAAAACATAAAAGGATACAGACATGCAAAATATTTAGAGCACTTCTTGTGGTGGCAAAGAATTGCAAATTGGCAGGATGCTCACCAACTGGGCAATGGCTGAACAAGCTATGACTTATAAATGTGATGCAATATTGTTGTACTATAAGAATTTATATGGGTGGTGGCTTCAGAAAGACATTGGAAGACATATGAGTTGATGTAACATGAACAGAATAAGAAGTATAATTTGCACAGTACTGGTGATATTGTAAAGATAATCAACTGTGAAAGATTTAGTAACTGACCAACATAGTCACCCACTACAATTCTATTGTTAATAGACATTCTTCCTAGTAATTGGAGCTACTT
Organism: Gracilinanus agilis; assembly: GCF_016433145.1. Lineage (NCBI taxonomy): Eukaryota > Metazoa > Chordata > Mammalia > Didelphimorphia > Didelphidae > Gracilinanus > Gracilinanus agilis. Next base: position 420,500,983 of record NC_058132.1, on the reverse strand, counting down.
ATAACCCTTAATAGTACCATCTTAAATGGAAAGCTATAATCTCTGTGTGTTATTTTTAAGGAAGTATACATTTTTACACCATAAAGGCATTTTATTGGAATACAATTTTTTCTAACTCTTGCTTGGTTTTAAAATCTTTCCTTTCCCAGAGATCTGACAAGTATACTATTCTGTGTTCACCTAATTTACTTATAGTTTCCTTCTTTATATTCAAGTCTTTCACCCATTCTGAATTTATCTTGGTGTAGGGTGTGAGATGTTGATCTAAACCTAATCTCTCCTATATTGTTTTCCAATTTTCCCAGCAGTTTTTGTCAAATAGTGTATTTTTGTCCCAAAAGTTGGGCTTTTGGGGTTTATCATATCATATCATATGAATAGGCAATTTTCAGATAAAGAAATCAAAAGTATCAATAAGTACATGAGAAAGTGTTCTAAATCTCTAATAATTAGAGAAATGCAAATGAAAACAACTCTGAGGTACCACCTCACACCTAGCAGATTGGCTAAAATGATAGCAGGGGAGAGTAATGAATGTTGGAGGGGATGTGGCAAAATTGGGACATTAATGCACTACTGGTGGAGTTGTGAATTGATCCAACCATTCTGGATAGCAATTTGGAACTATGCCCAAAATGCAATAAAAGAATGCCTGCCCTTTGATCCATTGCTGGAATTGTGCCCCAAAGATATCATAGATAAACAGACTTGCACAAAAATATTTATAGCTGCGCTCTTTGTGGTGGGCAAAAAAACTGGAAAGCAAGGGTTATGCCCTTCAATTGGAGAATGGCTGAACAAATTGTGGTATATGTTGGTGATGGAATACTATTGTGCTCAAAGGAATAATTAACTGGAGGAATTCCATGTGAACTGGAAAGACCTCCAGGAATTGATGCAGAGTGAAAGGAGCAGAGCCAGAAGAACATTGTACACAGAGACTGATACACTGTGGTAAAATCGAATGTAATGGACATCTGTACTAGCTAGCAATGCAATGACCCAAGACAATTCTGGGGGATTTATGAGAAAGAACGCTATCCATATTCAGAGGAAGAACTACAGGAGTGGAAACACAGAAGAAAAACAACTGCTTGGACACTTGGGTTGATGAGGACATGATTGGGGATGTAGACCTGAAAAAACCACACCAATTTAACGATCAATAATATGTAAATAAGTCTTGACTGACCACACATGTTAAAACCAGTGGAAATGCAAGTTAGCTATGGGGGGTGGGGGGGTGGAAGGTTGAGGGGGTGAAGGGTAAAGTAAAAACATGAATTATGTAACCATGGAAAATTTTTCTAAAAATAAAAAATTTAAAAAAATATTCCAAAAGAGAGGTGATGAGGGCTTGAACTAAAGTGATAACCATGGGGCAGCTAGGTGGCTCAGTGGATAAAGAGCTGGAGATGGGAGGTCCTAGGTTCAAATCTGGCCTCAAACACTTCCTAACTGTAACCTGTGTCAAATTCCTTTACTGTAAATGCCTAATCCTTACTGATTTCCTGCCTTAGAATTAATACCAACTGTTAATTTTAAGAGAAACAAACAAAGTCATAGCCATGTGAGCAAAAAGGAGAGGACAGATGTAAGATATTGTGAAGGCTTTGTAATAAATTGTAATAAATTGTAATAAAAGAATTTCCCCTGAATTAGTACATGAAATATGGTCCCATTGGAAATGATCATATTCGCTTCACACTTAATGCATATCAAGTAATTTTTAGTATATTTTAATATGTTAAACTCCATAAAAATCAGCTTCAATAAGAACCAAATATCTCATGTTTTTAAAATGTTTTCTTAAAAACAAGATATTTTTAACAAAAATTTCAGATTATATCCAAAATTCAAAATATCAAAAGTAAGGAATACTGATTGATGTCACTGCTTCTTACATACAGTAATCAGAAGTACAATCAAAGGATTTCCATAGTGGTCTTTATCCATTCTTCATGAGTCACATTCACTAAAATTCTATTCACTACTAAAATAATAGACTCACAGAATCATAGTTTTAGATCTGAAAGGGACATTAGAAAAATATTTTATTTAAATATTCTGATTTTACAAATAACAAAAATAAGACCCATTCAATTAATCAACAAGAATTTAAAAGCTTTTTGTGCAGGGAAGACTAGGATTGAAGTCTTCATATGTTAGTGAGGTCAATCAACTTAGTCAATCAAATCAGCATACTATATTAGATATTGGGAATACAAAGACAAAAATTCAAAAAAGTTCCTGATCTTTGGAACATTGGAAAAAATGTTCCAAGGAAAACAATATATATATATATATATATATATATATATACATATACATATATATATATATAATTAAATGCAAAATATATAGAAATTAAGTGAGGTTTTGTGATTTTACAGAAAGTCAATGGCAGGTTAAGGGATCAGGAAAAAAACACATCAAAAGTTATGTTTGGACTGGGATTTGAAAGAAATTGGGATACTCAGAGGTTGAAGTATGAGAGTGGATCTCAGACTTGGGACATAGCCTATATAAAGGCACAGCTTATATGTCGCAGGAACAGCTATTAGACTGATTTGGGTATATCATAAAGGAACATTTTTTAATAACAGGAGGTTTCTAATAAATTCA